>NW_027179621.1:0-147387 GCF_036669935.1 Montipora foliosa | reverse complement strand
CCAAATTCCTGGCCGGAATTTCTGTTGTTTTTTTTTTCATATGTCAGATTACCGTTTCATTGAATAGCATGTACTTTAACATATCTTCAATTCAACATCTTTTCATAAGTTACAAACTAAATTTCAACATGCAAATGGCTTCTTCTGCCTCATGAATAAGGGAACCACACTGGGTGGGGGCATGTTTAACCCTCTCCAGTTGTTCGGCAGAGAAGATCGAGTTCCAGTATGAATTGTCATGGGAATACTGTACCAGAAGTTCTTGCTTTGCCTTGATGGCTTTTGTCGATCTTATCCACACTTCACTGTCCCTTTTGGCAAATTCACAATTGATCCTTTCTGTTACCTGTCGTGAGAATTTTCAGGCACTAAACTGAATGGAAAGGTTCCATCATTCACGAACATTCCCAGACCAATTTCAAAAGTGTTTTCCTGGCCATTAACTGAAATGCGTCGACCCCAATTGTCAATTCAATTGCGTAATCCCCATCTTGTTGATTGCGACGTAAGGTAGCCGTCGGTGCATAAGCACAGACAAACGTGTTGGGAGGTATTTCTTTCAATGTGAACAATCCCAGACCGGTTGATGCTCCACCGATGCCTACCACATTGCTCTGCTTGAGACAAAGATATGCCTCTCCCGTCTTAGTAGTCATATATGTACTATGGCTCTGATCACGTGATGAACTGCAAGGGAAGAAAGGGACAATTAGTTATCATTTTGTTTGTAGTCTAAAGAAAAAATAGGTTTTAAATATGTTTACAAGTGTCTGAGGGTTTATCTTAGAACCAAGGAAGGTTAGGATTGTGAAATCTTAGAACACAACAAATAGCTAGCCTCAAACATACCTTATGTCAAAACAGACTCCACATGCTGGTGGTCTTCCAGGCAGGGCCTTCGTCAAATTGTCATTGGCCTCGCTTCTAGTGACCTTGTTTGAGCACAATTTCTTACAGGCTTCTCTCTCATGCCATGGCAAGTACTTCTCAACACAAGAACCATACATGGAGTTTTCATCCAAATTCTGCAAAACAATGTCTTCTCTGCTGTTGCATTTCACACCAAATACACACTTTCGTGTTGCTCCACACCACAGAGGACCCAATCTGTTTTCCTTTGCAATTTTCTGTAGGGCAAGCAAGCGGTTCTCTGGGTGGAATCTAGTGAAAACATGACTAAAACCAGTGACAACTAGCAGGGCATTAAGAGAAAGTAAAAAGGCTCAGTGGTGCTTGCTTGGGTCACTGAAAATGGTGACATGAGCCGTTGGCGGCATTCTACCTGTGCAGGAACCAGAGCTTCCAGTTGGTTCAAGAATTCATCTCAACTTCAGTTACTTCGGGATGCATGAATCTCAACCAGAATTCCTTAAGGGGGCGCCCGTAATTGTCGACAGGGTTTCATATTCTTCATCAATTTTCTCCTCACACAAGTCAGCACTGCCACTTTGAACAAACATACGCAGAAATAAATGGAGACCACACAAAACTCAGGTGCCCGACACGCTTTACAAATAACATTCTCACGGGCTGGAGACTTAAAGAAATTCACCTGTAGACAACTCTGGTGCATCGATGCCATTAAAGCGAGTCCAAACTGCATCACGCAGTGGGTTTTCAAGGGTGAAATCAATATTGGTGACTAACGCCTCACCATCGCAAGGATTGACTGATTGGTGTTGTATGGGTTCTGACAAAGTCTGGTCTGTGTGGGTGTGACGCTGATGAGTCGTACTGACTTTCTCTCATTCACAGTCACTGATATTCTCTGGTGCTCTGGCGTCTAAGTGAATCCTATCTGCGAGGAATGTTTGACTGCTGTTTCTGACATCAGAGCTCCAAGGAAATGGCTCACTGTTCATTGACAATACCGCAATGTGGGAAGTGAGCAATAGTTCTGGATAGGAGGATGTGATCATGTAGAGCTGTTGCAGACATGGACAGGTTCTCGATGGTATCAAGAATGTTCAAAAGAACTGTCAGTTTTGTCGACCACGCTTTTGGCTTCCTCTTGAGACTCCGTATAGGAAATGCTACGGTGTTCAGAAATTGCTGCTGACAGGAATGAACCAATGGCCTCAGATTGCTGAATTGCAAGCTGAAACCGATGTTGAAGTGCCAGATTAAGTTTCTTCAAACCTGTAGGATGTAACAATAAAAATCACAAATTTAAGGAGGGTGGCACTTAACTATGGAAAGGCAGTGGTTGCTAAAGGAATGTTTTTCAGTCAAGAGCCCTACAAAAAGGTTGCATGGATGGTTCTTTGAAGTAAATTTTTCAATGGAAATCTGATATCACTTCAATCATAAGTGCATGGGGGTGCAACTAGTCCCATTCCTCTTCCATAGGAAAACTTTCAGGAAATGAAAGGAATCTGAGGCAGTTTTTTTTTTCGTAAACTGCAGCATGGGATTGTTATTGGACAAAACTAGAAATATAGTTCTTGAACATCCATGCTAATGATTTTGTGTTAGACTGTTCACGTGCTGTTGCCTCCCTCAAAAACATGTGATAAATCAAGTTACGTTGCTAGGCATCCTCTGTGTTGGTCCTTTGATTCACCGAATGTGGTCGTCAGTCAAACCAGACAAAGAAATTGTTAAATAGAACACAATCATTTGCCAAAAAAAAGGTAACTGTAGAGAAATGATTACTATAAAGGGGTCCATAGCCTTCTTACCAGAAAAAAAAAATTATTCATATGTTAACTAGACAGAAGGAATACAAAATACTATATATTATAACCTAGAACAGACAAAGTTGGTATAAGGGAACCAAAATAGCTATATAAAGCTAAACTAGGCAGGTGCCTGCTCAGTAATGGAACACATCATATTTTCATTTATCACATTTACACATTTTTTGGCATAATTAGTATGAAAACATTACTCTCGAAGGGGCACAGTGCAAGCTGGCTTCAAGGAGTCGATGTCTTTCGTCTTGTAGACTTTGGTTTAACTGCTTCGCTGCACTTGTCAGTAGCCAACTTATGCGTATCTATGTATGCCTCTAGTTACATAAGTATGTTGTACCTGTGTTGCTCGCTCATGATTTTCCTCAATACCAGCAAGCGCCCTCACGTCTCCTTCAGAGAATTGTATGATAGAATCTGGGTGTTCTGCGACATTGAAGTGGCAGTTTCCCAAATACTCCAGGTAAAGTTTTGCTTTCATAGAAGCAGACCTTGCCTTAGCCAACAGTTCTTTTAAGTACTTTGGGTTATGTAAGTCGGCCAGGTCCTGTTGTGATAACTGTTCTTCTTCATCACCATTTCCTTGTTGCAAAGTTTCTCCCTAAGAGATCAATAATGTCATAATCAGCTTGCAAATACTGTGTGCCATATGAATATAAAGTTGTATGGTTAAGTATTTTTAATTGACTACAGTTCAATATGTGTGTATTGCTAGGACAAACATGTTTCATCCAAATTCTGACCTGAAAATAAGATAAGTTTACATTATTAAGAAAATCACAGAATACTGAAACAATTTGGCTGGAGCTTGGAGAGTCATGGCTTACCATAGATCTTGTTTTGCAATCTACCCTTCTTTTGCGTTTACGTACTGGTCTGCTTTCTTGGCTCTCAGTCACTGTGAACAAACAAAATCCAACAAATACTGGTAAACATGCAGAAGTCTGCATATTAATTATGCATGCTTAAAAGCATGCTTTCTAAAAAATATTTTGATTTGACTGACTGTGTGTGCAACACCGTATTACCAAGCAGCTACGCGTTAGGGTACCATGTAAACAACAATTATGTCTTAACAAAACATGCTCCATGATAGTGTGACCTAACTGGTCACACTAGGACGAGTAGACAATCTATTTAAGAAGACCCAGGTCTGTAATAATTATAGTTGTCTTTGAATGCTGAAAGCTCAAAAATGCACTTGGTGACCTCCATTTATCAAAGGGGCTGTGTCATGGTAGTGCAATTATTTGTGTAGTTTTTACCAATTACTTGCTCCTTCTTGATATGAGACTACTTTGAAACAAGGCAACTTTAACCTACATCACAAAAAGTAAATGTCTTCAGAGCACACAAATTTTAAGACATAAACTGAGGTATTTTACTTAACCTCTCCTTCATTGTTTTAAAATGTTATTTTACATTTTGCTTCATTTAGCTGCCAGTTCCCAGTAACTAGATTTGACTATGTTTTGTGACACAGCCCCTTTATTTTTTTGCTAAAGAAGTAATGAGCTGCGTGGATTTAAAACCATCCAGTGCATATTCACAGCTACCTCCACAAATCGCAAATTTAAGATGGCTTTGATTTCACTCCTGTGATGTTTTTTAGGTGTTTTTAGGTTGCTGTCTTGTTGTCATGGTAACATGACATTGCTTAAAATTAAGTGTCTATGAAGTAAAAATGATTATTGCCTATTTGAATTTGTTTTCAAAATGGTTAAGAATGGAATTTTCCGTTTTGACGTATCATTTTCTTGTGTTATGCAAATGAGCAAATTGATGACGTAATCAATGGGTCCATTGGAGGATGAATCACAAAAACAAGAATAGCTCTGAAATTGTGAGAGGGACGATTATTTAAACTCGGCATGAGTGGCGGATGTACATTACAAGTGCCAAGTTTCAAGAGCAGCGGTCTCAGTTTTTGGAAGATATTGTATATTTTGTAATTTTTTTGCCCTTGGAACGTTTGATGACGTCATCAGTTTTTACGCAAAAAAAATTAAAATGTCTAGAACGATACTTCAAAAATGAAAACACCATGTTTCTTTCCTGCAAACGACTTTCAAATAAGCTTTAGTTACCTTTTGTATTTCAAAGGCACTTAAATTGTGGGTAATCTTTTCTGACTAAAATTGGGATTTACAGTTTATACATATGACTAGCGTTGTCAACTCACCGTTTGGCGCTTCTTCAGCAGCTTCGGTTTCCATGGAAACCAGGTCTAGCCAAAAAAAGAGAGGATAAGGGGTAATATCATGGAATTATCATTTTTATTTTGACCATAAATTTACTAAATTGATTTTCAGTAACTTTTTCATTCTTAAATTGAGCCACACTAAGTTCTTACGGAATTTATCTAAAATGCAAGGGGAGTACTTCAAAAGGTCGGCCCGACGTTTTCAGATTGGCATTCATTTTAATCTTGGCTACGCGTAACTGAAAACACTTAAGAATAGTTTTTGTGAGCTAAAATAGCCGTTTTGAAGAAACTTTGGCCATTAATTTTTTGTTTGCCATTGGAAAACAGGTCTCCTTTGCTTTCCAGATTTTTGCTAAAATCCATGACACTACCCCTTTAAATTGGCAAGTGTTTCAGATAAATCAGACACGCCTTTTGAAACGCTACATTAAACTTAGTTAATGTTGTACTATTGGTTTGGCCGTATAAAGTCTTACCAGGCATTCTTGAGGTACTCATTTGGGCGCCCTCCGCCTGTGCAATGGGAGTGGTAGCTACGAGACGGAAAATCAAAGATAGCACATCTTTAGACTAACAGTAGGGTTGACAATGAATGTGAAATTGTGATGTCAACCTACCAGTTTGAGCCCCTGCAATAACCTCTGTTTCCATGGGCGTGACATCTAGGAGAAGAATGAATAACTAGACAATTGTCTCGAAGTTCAATTCTTTTACACCTATTGATTTGCACTCTTACCTGGCATCATTGAGCCACTGTTTTCAGCTTCCCCCGTCTGTGCAATGGATACATGCACAGGAATAGTAGCTAAGGAACTTTCCTCGATTACGGGCGCCGGCGGGGTTGAAGTGCTGCCAACTTCGTTCGCAGAAAAAGTTCTCATCTCTCCCAACTTGCTCTGTAGCTGTTGGAATTTCTCTTGAGCACTTGCTGGGAGTTGCCTCGCACTAGTTTTTAAATCATTTGATAGCGTTATAACTTCTAAAAGTAAGTTCTCCGGAATGCGAACAAAGCGATCCATATTCGAATGCTAGATGGCTTCTCACATTTGAATTAGAAATTGTAAAAAATAACGGTTTCTATTAAAGGTGTATCTGACGTCATTTACAGCCAATAAGATTAAAGCATTTCCACGATTAACGGACACTGGTTGTTTTTGTTTTTTTAGCTGTTAGCTCCCGGTTTTTTTTTTCAGGAGTCTAAAACCTCATTCAATTGCAAAGATTGTTTCATTCGATGATTTTCAAGTGCTGTAGAGATAGCACGCACTTAGAAACCCTGCTAAAAAATTACAACCGTGGCGTGACTCCGCGTGCCGTGATCAGTTAGGTGCAGAAATCACCACTGTAGCATGCAGACTGAAAATTTTAAAATTGGGAAAATAAATCTGCTAATAGCCTGATAAAAAAGCGGCAATTTTCTGGTGTGATTACATATTTAAGCGCTTCCATTTTTTATCTGGATTCTTTTAAACGAATAAGACCGAAAAGTTCAATTTCAGGTAAGTTTACACCCTTTGCCAAAGAGTCTTCTAAACTGAAAAAGAAAACAATATGGAATAAATTTTATGAACCCTGAGCTCAATTCTTACTTTTCTTTCAACCTCGCAATTCTTGGTGTTAACAGCTAATTAACACCACGGGATCACGCGAGTGGTCATAGCTCGAGAGTCTTTAGTGGTGTTGCCTTCAACGTTCGCGTGCTGGCATTTTTCACTGGGCACGTGCGTTGGGTGTAGTCCTGAAAAAATAGGTTTACATCCGGTTGTCTCCAAATTTGGTGGGTTTATTGTGAATATGTTTAGCCAATCATCTACCCAGTTTCAGCGTGGAAACTTCAATAGCTCGTATACAACAGCCCTCACTGTCCTCGAAGGTCAGCCTTCGAGTGGTGTGTTTGCGAAATTTCTCTCACTTTTACGGACTGTTCGAAATGATTATTCATAGCAAAACCTCTGCTAAAGGGTGGGAAAAATGTCAGGAAACAATTTCAAGCACTTTTGAAACGGCAGTTAGAAACGAACAACGGGAAATTGAGGTTAGTGATGACAACAGGGGCCTTAGGGAGGCTGCAAATAATTTCTCTTTTTTTCACACAATGAAACATATTCTCCTTATATATAATTGGGGTAATTATATCAAAACTCAAGACGAAATTTGGCTAGTGTATTAAGTATCCATCATATATTTCTCACATGACATTTTCCTTCAAAATACCGGTTACCATGGCAACGAATAAGGGTTTAAGTGACCATCATATTGTTTGAGCAAAAATTGCATAGCTTTTGCGAAAAGCAGATGTATCTGTGTGAGAATTAGAAGAAAAGGTGAGCAAAATCATTTAGAATGAGCTGACGCAAGCAGCTTTAGAAATGCATGTGTGGCTTACGCGCGTGCACGCTCAGCTGAAAACCCTCCTTAAGCACACACGTTTTTGAGACATGGACGGCAACCAGAAGAGAGTGTTTCGCGTGCCAGGACAGTGGTGTCTCCCAGGTTTTTTGTGTAATCATCTCTAATGGAGAAAAGATACTTAGCAATCAATGTAAATGTGGTTGGTTGTGTGAAGACAAGTTAACAGGGAAAACAGCTCAACTCCCGTTGCTGTCTCAAAAATGCAGGTGCTTGAGGTCCGTAATATTCTTGCACAGGCCACCATTTCTTCAATTGTTTTTTGAATGCCATGAACAAAGCCGGGACTGTCCTTTTTGCGTTGAAAATCGGGCCAGATTGTCAAATACAAATTAAATGAATGCAATTTTCATGTTTGTTGACATACATAATTTTGAAAAATCATTAAAAAAAATCACAGCTCCTTCTTTTTTAGCCAAATTTGGTGGAAATCTTGGTTAACTAAAAAAAAGGCTACTTTTTCAACTTTCTGTAACAGAAGATATAATTTTGAGTTTTTCTCTATTTCTGCTCAAATATTTTCAAATATTTTTCAGATTTTTGTTGTTTACAGTTATTTTTCAGAAAAGTCCTTGGTTTTTATGCTGGGATTTTTTTCATGAAAAGCCTATTTTATAACCTTTAAAAATAGTAGATATTGTAAGCCATATTGTATAAGCTTAAAATTAATGGAAGTCTAAACAATTGATCAGTTTTGTGGCTTGATTTGGATCCCTGCAAATCTTTGGGACAAAACAGAGTGCAGTCTTTGGTCAGCAATCATACAATAATTTTTATTCTCTCTTTCCCCCCTTGACATAATATTACAGATGATAACTCAAACATTGTTCTTTGAGTTTGGTACGGGCTGTACCGACTGTCTCAAGGAATCCTTGGCGTCTGCCCTCAGGCATTTGCGTAAACAAGCACAAACTATGTACGAGCAAATCAGAAGAAATGCCTGGCTGTCGAGTTGGCCTGAGACTGCTGAGGAACTAGAAGAGGGGGGTGCGGGGGTCACGTATAAGAGTACAAAGTTATCATTGGCCATTAGTCCAGTCCAGTTTAATAAAAATATCATGTTCACTACCAAGACAGGGTGCTGTTATTCTCTTAGACAGTTCATGAATTTTTTGTCCCTGAATTTCTCAAATACAGGTGAATGAGAGGTTGATTTAATATGTTGCTTTAGTGACTTGAAACTACATCACCTCAATCATTTGAGCCAGTAAGTGCTTTAAATATTGAGCCAGTTAAATTGACTCCACATGTACAAACATTGCAAATGACAATGATATTATTATTCTTACTTGGAACTAGGGCAATAGACAGAGAACTTAACAGTTGCCCTGTAACAATAGTAATAACCAGTTGAGTTTGATGTTGAAAATCTCATAGTAAAACATGCAACTTCTACTTGACATTGAAAACAAACAATATTTCTTTCTTCAGGTACATTTCGAAAAGTATGTACCGGTTACTTCATAGGGAATATGTTTTAGAGTACATTATCAATTACCAGTTGAATAATCCTCTTGTTCAGACACAACAGAAGATATATGGCAAAAGTTCACCTATTTCTGCTGATTTAATACTTTGCCCTAGTGACTTGAAACTACATTACATGTACATCCATCATTATTGAATTTCACTGATTACCAGTCCAAAATGTTACCCAAACACCCAGGCTAGGCTAGGGACTTAATGGTAGTTTCAAAAAAACTTTACATCAATACTCTCCCAGAGAGCTGAATAAATAAAGGAAGAAAGAAATGAAACAACATAATTTACGTCAATCAGTTGAGCAAGTAATTTTATATTGTTGTGATACGGGACACTGAAAAACACAGACTGCAGACTGTGCAGACCGTCTGCAAAATGAAAATGTGGGTAGCCTGAATTAGGTCTAAATAACATTTGGTTAGCCTAATGAGGCCTAAGTGACATTCAGGTTAGCCTGTTTACGGTTAGCTCTCAATAATAGTGAGGGGAACACCATATTTTACCCCTGGTCTGCACAGACTGCAGTCTGAGTTTTGGCGTGACTGCTGTGACACAGTGAGCCCTGATGGTATCACTGTTTGTATTGCTTGAATAACAATGGATAAATATGTACAAACAAATGAACTGGTAACAATAAGGGTATGACATCTAAAACCGACAGGCGCTCCTAAAAAAGTACATGACAATTGAGTTTAATGTTGAAATATCTGAGCAAAACATTTCATTTCTACTACAGACTGAGAAGAAACTAATTCTTTTTCCAGGCATATTTTCAAAAGTATGAAGAGATATCAGTAAAGTAACTGAAGAGAGCATCATGTTGAAACTGAATGAAGGATGCATTTAATATGAGTTCTGGACAGATGCTAGCATTTGAATGATTATTGTGTTGCTCAGACATTAGATATTAAGGCTAAAACTATATAAGTTACTGCACTGGCTCATATGTTTAATATTATTCTTAACTCTGGTTATATCTCTAGATTTAGGCCATTGTCTTAGCCGTACTGAAGCTGCCAGAAATAATTATTGTTATTCTACTTCCAAGGCAGCATTTACACGAACACGGTTTCACGTCGACACACTTTCATGATCTCGAAACCGCGTCAAAATCAATGCGGTTTGGAAGTGTTTACACGGATCCGTTTTCACCAGAAAATCCAAGTCATAAATGGTACAAGCGAGCTCTGCACTAGGTGCTAAATTCACTATTTTCAATTGAACAATGCAAATTTCGCACCAAAATAGTAACCGTATTCAAATCGATGCGGTTTCGCTGTTTAGACGACAGATAAAACCGCATCACTTTCAAAACGCTCCACTTTTGGCAGCGGTTCCAAATCAACATGTTTTCAGTAACAGTCTCGATCGATGTCGTGTAAACGGAAGGTGTAACCCGCAGCAAAATCGATGCGGTTACAAATAAAACCGCGTTCGTGTAAACGGTGCCTAAGACAATGGCCTTTTGGGTCAAAATGTACTACAGATAATATAGTGGGCAGTCAAGCTATGTAACACAGTCACATCTTTTCAGAACTTCAACTTGTAATATTTTATTTGTAACCATAATAGTGTTTGCATCATGTGGCAAATGGTTGAAATCTTTCAACATTGATGAAAGTAATTTATTTCTGCTAGTGTGGTGCTTTTTGGGCTGTTTATATACATAGCTTGACTTCAATCCCACAGTCTACCTGTAGTAAATGTTGACCCTCCCCCCAGAGCATACTTTTATGCCACCCAGGCCCCCACTAAATAGGGCCCGTCCCCTCCCCCTCCCCCTCCCCCTCCCCCTCCCCCTCCCTCCCCTGTTCCCGCCTCTGCGGGAACTGGGGCACTCCCATTGGAGATGTCCAATGCCCTGACACCTCCAGCATCCTGAAAACAACAAAATTGAAAACGCATCTCTTATAATTTAAATATAATACTGTCTTGTGGGTACAGATTAGCAACTATCATCAAGCCATGATGCCATCATTAATTTTATTATTGAGAGAGTCCTTTCAATGCAACTTATGAAAATTGTCTGCGAACATAGGCAATGGCAAGCAATAAGTTAGTTTTTTTTTTTTTCAATACTCACTCCTTTGGGGCAGTTCACCACCACCATCCAGTGGCTCATGGTTTTCTAGGAAAAAAGTAGTCATTACTGTAATGTGAGTTGTGTGTGAATCAAGTGAACATTCAAGTCAATTCTTGGTATGCACAATTCATATTACAAATAGAAAGAGAACAATATTCGCCACATTTGCTATTGTGCCTCTCTTTCCCAGGAAATATTGTCTGCAAACATAGGCAATGGCAAGCAATAAGTAAGTTTTTTTCTTCAATACTCACTTCTTTTGGGCGGTCGTCCATCTTTGTTGTCTAGGAAAAAAGTAGTCATTACTCAAATGTGACTTGTGTGTGAATCAAGTGGACATTCCATTCAATTCTTTGTACACACAATTTATATTACAAATAGAAAGAGAACAAGAATAATATGAGGCCATAATGTAGGCAATGAATAGGTGTGCAGTGCCCAAGGGAGCAAAGCTTTTGAATGTAGTATGACACAGCCAGTAAACAACAGCATAAATGTAATCAAAATAAACTGAACGTTGATTTAAATATTGCTCAAGTAAGGTGAGTAAAGTAAAAAAAAAGGTTGAACTTTATTACTGTATTAAAGTATAAAGGCAGGAGGGAGTCAAATTATTTTACTTAGCATTATTATTGAGAGTCAGTCCTTTGGAATGCAACTTTAAAAAATAGACAAACAAGGTCTAAGCAATGTTATTTGGTATTTAGATGTTTGAGAAGGTTGAATTTTTGGCAGCTATTCATCTGCTATGGACCTGCTATACCCACCCTCCCATATACAGAGAGAAGACAGCCACAACACCATGAACTTCATCCCCTACTCTTCTTGAATAGTGTGTGGGTTCTTTAACGGCCCACAGGGAACTAATGAACATGGAAGTTATTTGTGGGACGGGACCTCCGGCTTATCGTCCTTATCCGAGAACACTTGAAAGACTAACCATTTGCGGATGTAATTACAAAGCAGCACTTCTCCTCAGTTATTTTAAGACCCTGAGTGTTGGTCTGGCAGGAGTCGAACTCATGACCTCCCGCTTAGCAGGCCGATGTAATTAGATGTAAATGTAATTAGTCAAACACTAACTACCCTTTTTTTCAATACTCACTTGGATTCAATGCTTCAGTTTTTTCTTTGTTTTCTAGGAAACAAATGTAGTCTTGTGTTCACATTAAGTGGGCATTATTTTTTTAGAAAGATACTTTGAAAAATTGAACAACAAGTTTTAATCAATGTGAAACACTCACGTTCATGTGATGGTACACTGATCTCATGGTTTTCTACAGTAGGAAAAAATGTAGTGTTAAGTGTTCACATTAAGTGGGCATTAATTTTTTAGAAAGAAACTGTGAAAAATTGAACAACAAGTTTTAATCAATGTGAAACACTGACGTTCATTTAATGGTGCACTGGTCTGTATGTTTTATAGGAGAAAATGTAGTGTAGTGTTGATTGGTAATCAAAGGCTGAATTTTTAATAGAGGCTTATGTATGGACCCTCAGGGACATGAGTGACTTCAAGCAAGTTAATAATACAGAAATTCATCACAACATTAACATCAAAAAAATCAATTTATGCCCACCATGACTTCATCCCCTACTCTTCTTGAATAGTGTGTGGGTTCTTTAACGGCCCACAGGGAATAATAATAATAATAATAATAATAACAACTTAAAAACTTGTATAGCGCATGCTTCATGACAAAATGATCGCATGCGCTTAACATGGATTAAAATACCAATAGGGAACTAATAAACATGGAAGTTATTTGTGGGACGGGACCTCCGGCTTATCGTCCTTATCCGAGAACACTTGAAAGACTAACCATTTGCGGATGTAATTACAAAGCAGCACTTCTCCTCAGTTATTTTAAGACCCTGAGTGTTGGTCCGGCAGGAGTCGAACTCATGACCTCCCGCTTAGCAGCCCGATGTAATTAGATGTAAATGTAATTAGTCAAACACTAACTACCCTTTTTTTCAATACTCACTTGGATTCAATGCTTCAGTGTTTTCTTTGTTCTCTAGGAAACAAATGTAGTCTTGTGTTCACATTAAGTGGGCATTATTTTTTTAGAAAGATACTTTGAAAAATTGAACAACAAGTTTTAATCAATGTGAAACACTCACGTTCATGTGATGGTACACTGATCTCATGGTTTTCTACAGTAGGAAAAAATGTAGTGTTAAGTGTTCACATTAAGTGGGCATTAATTTTTTAGAAAGAAACTGTGAAAAATTGAACAACAAGTTTTAATCAATGTGAAACACTTACGTTCATTTAATGGTGCACTGGTCTGTATGTTTTCTAGGAGAAAATGTAGTGTAGTGTTGATTGGTAATCATAGGCTGAATCTTTAATAGAGGCTTACTTAGTATGTATGGACCCTCAGGGACATGAGTGACTTCAAGCAAGTTAATAATACAGAAATTCATCACAACATTAACATGAAAAAAGTCAATTTATGCCCACCATGACTTCATCCCCTACTCTTCTTGAATAGTGTGTGGGTTCTTTAATGGCCCACAGGGAATAATAATAATAATAATAATAATAATAATAACAACTTAAAAACTTGTATAGCGCATGCTTCATGACAGAATGATCGCATGCGCTTAACATGGATTAAAATACCAATAGGGAACTAATAAACATGGAAGTTATTTGTGGGACGGGACCTCCGGCTTATCGTCCTTATCCGAGAACACTTGAAAGACTAACCATTTGCGGATGTAATTACAAAGCAGCACTTCTCCTCAGTTATTTTAAGACCCTGAGTGTTGGTCCGGCAGGAGTCGAACTCATGACCTCCCGCTTAGCAGCCCGATGTAATTAGATGTCAATGTAATTAGTCAAACACTAACTACCCTTTTTTTCAATACTCACTTGGATTCAATGCTTCAGTGTTTTCTTTGTTCTCTAGGAAACAAATGTAGTCTTGTGTTCACATTAAGTGGGCATTATTTTTTTAGAAAGATACTTTGAAAAATTGAACAACAAGTTTTAATCAATGTGAAACACTCACGTTCATGTGATGGTACACTGATCTCATGGTTTTCTACAGTAGGAAAAAATGTAGTGTTAAGTGTTCACATTAAGTGGGCATTATTTTTTTAGAAAGATACTTTGAAAAATTGAACAACAAGTTTTAATCAATGTGAAACACTTACGTTCATTTAATAGTGCACTGGTCGTTATGTTTTCTAGGAGAAAATGTAGTGAAGTGTTGATTGGTAATCAAAGGCTGAATTTTTAATAGAGGCTTATGTATGGACCCTCAGGGACATGAGTGACTTCAAGCAAGTTAATAATACAGAAATTCATCACAACATTAACATCAAAAAAATCAATTTATGCCCACCATGACTTGTTTGAATTTGTAATGCTAAAAGAACAAAAAAATAAAGATTATAGTCAGATCTATTTACTTGTATGTTATTTTCTGTTGTTTAACTCTGACCTTTGACTGCTAGGATAGGAAGTGGCAACCCCACTAAGTAATTTTTTCAATACTCACATTGTTCCGTAATTATCACCACGCCCTCAGCTTCTAGGAAAGAAATAGTCAATTATTGTTCTCACATTCTTCATACGATTTCCTGAACTTATGGATTTCTAGATCGAACGCCATTTGATCTTTAATTAGGTAGTTTTCGCGAACTTGAGGCAAGGAGGAGGGGGAGAGAATAAAACGAAAAAAAGGAACAAAAACCTTCTCTTACCAGAAGATGCCATGACTGTCCGCTGAAAACTGGTCCGCTACAGTATTTACATTTTGAAAATACCGCGGAGACCTTTCTCCTCCAATCATTCGCCTCTTACTCAGGCCCCTTGCATTTCGGGTTGCGACGTGCCTTAAGACGCCTTTTTAAAATACGCACTTTTTCGGCTGGAATAATTATAACTGTATTGATACAACGCTAGCGCATATGAAACATTGTGAAGACTATAGGAAAATTTCAGTTGAAATTAACAAGTGTCTTTTAACGAGAGAAAACAAAGAACGCGATATGACTTTAGTCATTCGTTCCAGTCCACGCATCGCAATCGACCAAAAAACATTTGAGAGCGTCTTTGCACACAAATAACTCGAAAAAGGATAACAATTTTAGTATCAGACAATATTTACCATTAATTTCATTGTCAAGCGATCAATTGGACATAGAAATCGTCACTGCACGTTGCAAATTTGAATTTCAAAACAAAAACAATTTACGCGTAACCTGGTAGTTTTGACCATAAGTTATCGGACAGGCGCACTTTCAACCCTTTGTTTTTTCGGTGAACCCTTTCTTAAGGAGTCTATTAAATTGGAAAAGAAAACAATATTTAATAAATTTTATGAACCCTGAGCTCAATTCTTACTTTTTATTCAACCTCAAAATTCGTGATGTTATTAACACCACTGGATCACGCGAGTGAGATTCACCAGTCATTGCCTTCAATTTGGTCTTGCTTGAAAGGTGAGCTATATGTAATATTTAACTATGGAGAATGCTAAAAGAATTAAGTGTTCGGCTCGTCTAGGGCGAGGAAATGGCATGCAGGGTTTAGTGTACGGTTCTAAGGGTACGAACTGTCGATGTCGAATAACGGATCATTTTAGAAGGGCAACTAGTAGGGAGCCTAAGCACGCGCGTTTTTGAAACGCGGACGACAACCGGAAGTGAGCTGTTTTCTCTTTTAATTTGTATACACACAACCACATTTACATTAGTAAGTATCTGTTCTCAATGAGAGATGATTAGTATAAAAATCTGGGAAATACCACTTTCCTGGCACGCGAAATGTTCTATTCCGGTTGCCGTCCGCGTCTCAAAAACGCGCGTGTTTAAGCTCCCTTCTAGACTAACAACGAATCTTTACTAGAAGGATTTGTATAACGAAAAACTCTATTTGATTGCTGCTCGAATGAGTCCCTTAAAGAACAAAATACATGCCAATTGTGAGTTGTTGCCCAATGTCTCCCCCACCCCTCACCCAATAAAACGTCAACTCTTCGAGTTCAAAGACAAATCAAGTATGTCAGAAAATAACAATTGTTTTATTTATGATCATCGTATAAACGTTGTTATTCAACACCTTTGAGTAAGTTGAGGACACTTGTGAAAAATCACTGTAGCTGGCATAACAATAACTCTCAACCGACATAATGATCTACTAATTGATTAACAAGTTCATTTTCTTTAAGCTAACACCAACGGACCAACGTCTTATAGTCTGTGTCTATAATTTTTATTCCTTTGAAACGGGATGCTGTTTTATCACTTAACTAGCATCCCGGCTAATCTTGAATTTAATAGACCTATTTTTTTTTTTCAATGAGTAACATATTGACTAATAGCTGGAGCCCATGACCAGGAGCCTACAACTTTCACTGTATTTGTGAAATAGCGCTTTCACAGACCGAGTTATTTTAAATTGATTTTCCCGCGAAACTATGCCTTTCTAGGTAATCATAACTTACTAAACACAGGATTGCTAATGGTTACTCCTGCAAGCCGAAGATGGCTCGAGTTATGAAAATGCCGTTACATAAACCTAGTATCGGAGTTGAAGGCTTCTAGTCATGGGCTCCTGTTTTCTACATTAACGATTCAAAGCCTACCATGAATTAAGGAAAATTAAAGCCTCCAAAGAGTTAAACCTGTTTCTTGGATGGACACTTTGTATTCTACTTATATTACGTAAAGTTAACACGCCTATGATATTTAAATTGCCTGGATGTAAAGTTCACTGCGTAAATATTGTTCTGAAATAACTTATAAGTGATAACGATAACTGATAACTTATTTAGAAGACCTTAATTAAAGAACTATAACAAAGCTGTATTTAACTACAAACGAAACGAAACGAAACGAAACTATTGTAACTTTCAACTATCTTGAAGTAAAAAAACATTGATTAATTTTTTTTTTGGAAAATGAAATTTATTAAAAAGAGATAACGACGTTATCATATGAAGGACCCTTTTTTTTTCTTTTTTGATAGCACTGAGCCGGCTTGTTACAAAGTCTTTAAGGAAATGTACACTCTGACTACAAAAAAAATGTAAACCCGAAAAAGTAATGTTTTTAATTCAAATTGATCGACAATTTTCATCAAAGAAATGTTGCATCGGAAAAAAAAAAAACAATTTGAAAATCGCTTGCTTTGGTTTTCAAAACGGTTGTGGTGATGGCAATCCAGACATTCTGCAGTTATGCGGTGCAAATCAAAAGTAAAAAACAGAGAGATTCACTGTTCTATTTTTTATACACCTGACGATGGATGTCGATTTTGCTTGTCCTGAGTTCGTATTCGCCTTCAGAATGCAAATAGACAATGTCTATTGGATAAACAAGGGCGTTGACACGTTCTCTGTAACTTCTTCCCGCGCTGAGTTTGTACCGTCCTGGTCTTAGCTCGGAGAATTCGGCTAGAATGGCAAATTTTCGGTCTTCCGAAAGCCTCACTACTTTGGCTACAAAAACTTCAGGAGCGCTCCCCGTAGAGTTGGCTGCCACTAGTGCAACAAACTCTCCTGGGTTTGGGAGATATTCTACGTTTCCCTCTTCATCGGAATCACTGAGAAGTTCCACTGACTCCTCACCGAGGCCTCGAGAAGCCATAGATGCTAAGAAATCAAGTGCCCTACTTTTCTTCTGGGCTAACGGTCGTTCGTCATAATACCGTTTTTGCGTCCTGACAGAATGTTTCATTACCGTGGCAAACGATTCCCTGAGAGACTGGTCACCACTTTCAGGCAACGTTAAAAAGTGATTCACCACTGCTTTCCTGATATCGCCGGTGGTTACTTTGACGTTGAAATATTTCTCGAACATGGCTGACACGTAATTGGAGTAGGACGCCTCAGAAAATGGGTCACCCCTTTGACTGACAAAAAAATAGTCGTGCTCTTTTCCGTTAAGTAAACGAGGCCTCATTTTAGAGCGGTATAATTGAAGATAGTACGTCAGAAATGTCAACGGAGTGAGATCAGTGCGATTAGGCCCGTATGTACACCTGGTCTTGTAAGCGTCTTCAATTAACTCAACAGACTGGTCTTCCTTGAAACATATAAAATTCTGATCTTTCAATTGGGCCTCGTTTTGATCGCTGTAAATGCGCAGTGTAACGAATTCTTTGACTCGCCCGGGATTTGCCGAGCAATATAGTAGTAACAAACATAAATCGTGACAACTTCTAGCTTGGTTAACGCCCGTCTTTTCAGAGACTTCCCATTTTAATTCCCGACAAAATTCTAGTAATTCAGAATAGACGACTTTCTCTAACTGGGGTTTTTTGGCCGCCTCGTCGACTCGTTCTCTTCTCGCTATCCGTTCCAGTTGTCTTTGCACGGCTCTTATTTTTTCCTCGTTATCGCTCCTAACATCTTCGTCTCCGCTAGCTTGAGAATCTATATGTACTTTGTTCACGTTAATGATGGATGATATGTACCGACTACAGGTAATTGATTTGAGACCTCGCTTGTCGATCATGTAATTAACGAATTCTTGCACTAACTGGGGATTTGTACAATAGGATAACGCCGGCTCAAGGCATTTCACGTTTTTTAAAAACCACATAAATGCGCTTATTCTTTCGAACATTTTGTCCAAGGTACTGCTCTGTAAAGGCCCCCCGTCACGATTACAATTTATATTGGCCGAATAAAACTGACGCACTTCAGCCAAGTGAGACAGCAAGCGAGGTGACATTTCTGATTCAAGAAGAGTAAAACTGGCTCTCCTTTTCTTATCACTGCAAGCGACCATTGATTGCCCGGATGCGTCGTCTTTGGAACCGGATTCTCGAATTTCAGTGCATTCAATGTTATCGCTTGAAAACTCGGTATCAAGGTTTCTGACATTGCTTATAGAAGCCTCTAACGTAGAACTCGCTTTAATATTTCGTCTATCACTAGTACCATCGCTCGGTTCATTTTCAAAGGTCCGCTCGCCGACCACACTTTGAACCGTGACAAGCTCGATTTTTTCCTTATTGTCAGAATGTTTTTGATTCGTACTTGCAACAAGGCTCGGCTCAGTGCTATGGTCTCTACTACCTTGCGATTGGCAAAAACTAGATACATCCTGTAAGATTGCACATTGTGGTAGTCTAGTTTGGTTAAAGGGCTGTGAAAAAGGCATTGTTCCCGAAAAATCGAGATCAATAGATCTTTCCAAGAACGCTGATTTTGCGGGTGGATTGCTTTGAAATTGCAACCCTAGACCAAAATTAGGCGTTGTGCTTTCAATCCGACCGAAAGCCGTTAGCACTCCCTGAAGGCGAAGCAAATCTTTTTCGCTAATTAAGCTGAATGGATGAAAATCTGACGGAATGCGTTCTCGGAAAAACCTATATTCTCCTGGGTTACATGCAAGGATTTCAATACCTAAAAAACGCATCGCGTAAGTAAGCTGACTGTCCCCGACACTTTGAAACAATTTTGACTTCGCTTCTAGAAAGCTATAGAACAATTCCTTGCCACGCCTAACTGCACATAGATTACTTAAAGTTAAAGACATTGCAAAAATTCAAGAGAATCCCCCCACAAAATAAGAAAATAACAGAAACAGAAATCTCAGTCTTCGTAGTATTTCTTCCGTGCCATCCAATCTGGCTGTGGTTCGGAGAAGCCGGCTGGCTACATAATCACAAAGGAATTCAGCTTACCAGGAGACGTTTCAACACTTTTTCTTTCTTCAATTACAACATGGAAAGGCCGTGCCAAGACGTTACTTGGGTTATCGTTCTGAAACAGAGGATAATTCACCTGAATCAGTCGGGCCTATCCGTTGCAATGAAAACAGTCACCCCGTCCCGCGTGGGAAAAAAAAAACCATGCCGCCTAATAACAGTTGGGAGTAAAGAGAAAAAAACCAAAAGACAAAAAATTAAAGGCGCGCACGACCGTAGATTCCCATCTAAACAGTCATGTCATGATCAAGAAGATTGCTGAAGTTGGCGGAAACGAACACTTTCTACGACAGCGGAATATTACATCATTATTTAATAAAGAAAGTAAACGGTTGTACTCACCAGTTGCTTAGTCAAAAAAGGGTTGAGGTGCTCTTGCTTGCTTATTCAAATAAAATCTGTGACAAGAAGAGAGAATTCATAAATTTGCCGTTTGGCCGCCCCCTTAGCGGGAATGAAGGCTATCGGGGTTACCAAAACGCCCGCGGAATCATTTACTAGCTGAATAGAAATTTAGGGACAACTGCGCTCTCCAATAAGACATGGAATCGTGCTCAGGAAGTAAAAAAAAAATTAATTAACATTTCTAAAATTTAAATTTTCATAACAGAACTGACCGAATTTTCAAACTGTATATTATCGTGTTTTAATTAGAGAATTTCTTATCATATTCGTATATTATATTTTTAAGAGTAACTTTGTATTAAATATACAATAATAATTATAATGCAACAAAACAATGTAACTTTCTGTCTAGTTTTCGATGACATTTTGAATAAAATTACTGGGGTTTGTATTTTGAAAAGGACCAACGGTACTAAACAATTGTTTCGTCTCTGTAAACAGTGTAAAATAATACACTTGAAAACTTGAGGTTATACCAGTACAATCCTTGGTAACTATGTCATATCGCGACAAACTCGATAGTGCGGCCACTGAATACGCCTGGATTGGCTAACCTACAGGTATCGTCTGAATCTGTTCCCCATATAAATAAGGTACTCCCCTACAAAATTAAAAGGACTTGTTACTCACCAGGTTCATGTTCATCTTGAGTGGCTTTGTTCAATAGGTAGTAAGGTAAAGGTATATAAAGTAGTAACTTCCACGCATAGTTCTCTTCTTGGAACTATGATTCGATATCTTTCGTCAAAATAGGTCCTTTTTTTCTACTGTCAAAAAAAAAGAAAGAAAAAACGAAAAGGTAAGAACTCCATTTATCAAAGAACACAGTTACCACGCATCGAAAAGGAAACTGCACAGTCTTGTTTGTGTGCAATTTTTGTATCAGTGATCGATCTATCAAGAGCTGTAAAGGGACTTACTTACCTAGAGCCTCCATTTGCTCGAGACTAAAGTGAAATGTCCTAGCAATGAACTGAGATTTAAGCCCTCGGGCATGCAATAGGCAGTAGTTTTCTGATTGGCCCCTTCTTTGAAAAGAGGTAAAGAACAGGAAATTAACACCCTTTTCATTGTTGAGAAAAGGGCCGGTGCTATTTCCGGTCATGCAGCACCCCGCAAAGAATTAATGCTGATGGTGCCGCTAATTAGGAGAGCAATAAAACCAAAGATTGCGTTCATATGCAAAAGAATAATGACATTTGTACATGGTAGATTACAGTTGACAATGCAGCTAGTTGGACAAATATTACATAGTTTAACGAGCAAGTTACGTTTCAAGACCCAAGGAATGGTAACTGTTTAGATTGCATTCATGTTAAGCCGTATTGCGTTTCGGTATGTTACATTTGTACATCTGCTGACATCACTTAAATCGACGAGGCCGCTTATTTTTAACAAGTGATAATTCGGTTACACCGAGAACAAAAATGGCTACAGTCAAGTTTCCGGCGGCTTGGTCAGAACCAAATGTAATGACAAAAAGTACTAATCATGGCAATGCAATTACAGTGCCATTTGTACATGGTAGATTAAAGTTGACAATGCAGCCAGGTGGACAAATATGACATGGTTTAACATGCAACTTAAAAAGTTACAGTTTAAGACCAAAAGGGGTCTTGAATGGTAACTGTTTAAATTGCATTCATTTAGTGCGTTTAAAGATGTTATATTTGTACATCTGCTGACATCGATATCACTTAAATCACGAGGCCGCTGATTTTTAACAAGTGATAATTCGGTTAGACCGAGAACCAAAAAAGGGCAACAGTGGCAAGTTTCCGGCGCCTTGGTCAGAACCAAGTGTAAATTAGACCAAGATGCTGCTTGTGACTTGCCATCACAATGGAGATTAAATGGTAGTTCTTCTCGTTATCAGTTAAAGGCTATTATAATTGCCGTCTTCCTGTCACCATTTCGCTTGAAAAGAAAGATTGCTCGCCGCTCAATAGAGGTTACCTATACTCATAAACCTTTACACGTGACAGCGATACACCGGAAATGGGACATTAGACTTGCGGTTGCGGGAAATCAACGACAGAAAAGTGAAAAAAAACATACAAAAAAAAATAGGCTTTAACAACCATAAGATAGAAATAAATCAATTAAAAAAAAATAGAATGTTTCTACCATGGGGATTTCTATGTGGTGTTCCAAGTACTGGTCCTACCCAAAGGGGCTTAATTAACGTAAATGTGACCCGTACAATTCACCCATTTATCGTGGTAGTGATTAAGTAAGTAAGTAAGTAACCACTACAGGCTAAATATACAGAACAACTATTAAACGTTTTTCGCCATTTGCCATATTCCTCTAAACCTCAAACTAGGCATGGGGATTAATGATACTTTGTGAGGGACTCACAAAGATCAGTTGGGAATCTATTGGTGTTCCTGTGGCTTAACGGATAGAGGATGTGGACCATGTTTCAGGAGATCTTGGTTCTAATCCTGCTTTAACAGAGTTTCCTTTTATTCTTTTAATTTTCACCCCCTTTGGCAAGAGACTACATTAAGCACTGAAATCCACTAATATAAAAGCCTATCAAAGCCATGTATGGTGTTCTTTCTCAAATGGAAGCGTAATTATCTCTCAAAATTGCATGGTTGCCCCCAATTTTCTTTTAGAGTACCAATATTACATCTACTTTATCTGCCCAATTTTAAACCACGCAGAAAGTATCCCTGTATTAGGAAGCATCACCCATAGAGTGAAAAACCTTAAATAACAATGACCATAAGCAGGTTTTGTGAGGCCGCGAGACTGAGCACCCTAGCAAACCATCGTTTTAATGAAAACCGCTGGTCAGAAACCTGGTTATGGTCATTGCTGTCTAAGGTCTTCACCATAGTTTATCAGAGAACGTTGAGATGCGCATAACGTAGGCACCGTCATTAAATGCAGAATGTGTGAGTAAATCAAGTCTAAGCCTGATAAATACATTTATTCAGTCTAATGACTGGTCACTTAATTAATAAGAGGATCGTGTACATCACTGGAATCACAACCCAGACACCTCCATACAGAACTTGTAAACAAAAATTACAAAAAATATACATGAAATGATTCCTGTAATCCAAGGATGCAAATCAACGCCGTTGAACTTCAGTTGTTCTGCTTGCTCAGTGGTACACACAGTGTGTGGTAATCGAAAGCTTGCAGGTTCGAGACCTAGTTTAGAGACACCGATTTCTTTTTTTCCAATTATCTTTGGCAAGACACTACATGAAATCTGGTAACTAAAGGTCTAGAGAACTGAAGTTGATTGTGTAGTTCGGTGGTAGGGCGAACGCCTTGTCTTCCCTAGGGTCGAAGTTCAAATCCCAACTAAGACGGTTTTTCTTTTTTTTTTTCAGTTCTCTTCCAGGCTCATCAGTAAGGAACCTCCAGTACTGCTCAAAAACATGCTTGCGCTCAGAAAGCCATAACTCGCCCTAGAAAAGATCATAAGACAATGTAAGACAAGCAAAGCATAGCTTAAGCATAAATTGTTTTTTAAAATAGAGTACAAGTTAAAATTACAAGTTAAAACTCAAAAATCTAAGGAAAGATATATACATAAAACGAGAGTTGTTCTCAGGCTCTTTGCAATTGTCTAATTCAAGGATGCAAATAAACGGCTATGAACTTCAGTTGTTGGGCTAGCTCAGTGGTAAACAGAGTGAATGGTAACGCAGAGGTTGCAGGTTCGAGTCCCAGGCCAGAGTAAACGATTTCTTTTTTTCGCATTAACTTCGGCAAGAAACTACTTGAAATCTTGTAACTAAAGGTGTAAAGCATTGCACTGGATTGCGTAGTTGTGTGGTAACACCAACGCCTTGTGTTCCCGAGGTCCGAGGTTCAAATCCCAGTTAAGACGGGGGTTTTTTTCATTTGTTTTCCAGGCTGCTAGGCAAGCAAGTTCATTAAGAACGTTAACAAATCGGCTAATTTTCCAGGGTGTTCAGATAGCTCAGTGGATAGAGCAATGTCCCAAATAAATCCAGGTGTTCTAGATGTTCACCTACCCCGCCGTAGGTTCACGTTCATGGTTCATGTTAACTAGAAAAAGGGACCTTGGGGTGGCCCTAGTGGGTTGGTCTATGGTTAATAATTAACTGATGAAATGTTCCTCTCTCCACAGTCGCCCGCTCAAACTGCACAGTACCCTCTACTCAACAATGGAACTCTGGTCATGGATTCGACACCGCACCTTGGTCAGCGCAACATCGACCTTCAACAACAACAACAACAACAACAACAACAACAACAACTGATGGAATGGTCAACAATGGTCAACAATGGTCAACAATGGTCAATTGGAAACTGTCACTCTACCACATTGGAACGCCTGGAAGTTCGTTTTATTGGAAAATCAAACTCTTGTGCTAACCGAAGATGCGAGAAATTTCCAAAGAAACAGGCCTAATGGTCGCGCTTGCCTTAACGTTCCCAAAATAATTGGTTTCTCCGTTCTCTGTCAAGTTATGGCCGCCCCCGCGTATGCCCAATTCTCGGTGCAGAGGACAAGTTCTAAATTGAAATCGCGTTCGCTTGCCAGAGGCCTGACCGTGGAACATTGTTCAGCTGTCGTTTCAAGTTCACTTCTCAACTCTCGAGCCTTGCAAAGTTACTAAAGGAAAAGCGCGCAGCATCTTGGAGCCATTGCTCATGAACCTCACCCTCGCCTCTACGCCTCTGTCAAGTTTCAACTTCATAACGTTTACCTTGGCGCCTTACCGTAGAACTAAATGCTTCAGGTTAGCCAGTTGCAACCGCCAAAACTGCTCAAAAACATGCTTGTGATCAGAAAGCCGTAAATCGCCCTAGAAAAGGTCAAAGACCGATGAAAAACAAGCAAGGCATAGCTAAGACATGCAGGCATGACCACAGTAAAAAGGTTGAAAAGATATTAAAACCGAGCCCAGATATGCACATTTGAACTTGCGTCAAAGATCCAATATGGCGCCTAATTTATGCACACGTCATGCAACATTCAAACTCCGTCATCCAAAAAACGCCCAGATCTCCAACAAGCAAGTTGCGCGTGCATGTCTGTTGCTCGACGTCTGGCGTGAAGGCCGTAATCGATCTTTCTAACTATTTATAAACAACAGCGCATTGAAGCCAGCAATCTTTTAATGGTCAGCGGCAAAAAAGTACCGCCCTCTTATTTATACCGGCGTTGAGGAGAATTTGTTTTTAACGCGCGAACGGACTGGAGAACAGGCCACATTAGCGCGCCACAACATCGCGCGCGCACTTTCTCTCCTCCAACACCATTGGCTTGGCTTTTGTCTTTAAATAAAGGTCAGTTTTACCCAGAGAAAGCCAATTTTCTTATCTGCAATGACTGAAACTATTGCAAAATCCATGAGCACACAGAAAACACGCACTGACGCACGCCTTTCTCCCATCAAACAACACGTCCAACACCATTGGCTTGGCTTTTGTCTTTAAATAAAGGTCAGTTTTACCCAGAGAAAGCCAATTTTCTTATCTGCAATGACTGAAACTATTGCAAAATCCATGAGCACACAGAAAACACGCACTGACGCACGCCTTTCTCCCATCAAACAACACGTCCAACACCATTGGCTTGGCTTTTGTCTTTAAATAAAGGTCAGTTTTACCCAGAGAAAGCCAATTTTCTTATCTGCAATGACTGAAACTATTGCAAAATCCATGAGCACACAGAAAACACGCACTGACGCACGCCTTTCTCCCATCAAACAACACGTCCAACACCATTGGCTTGGCTTTTGTCTTTAAATAAAGGTCAGTTTTACCCAGAGAAAGCCAATTTTCTTATCTGCAATGACTGAAACTATTGCAAAATCCATGAGCACACAGAAAACACGCACTGACGCACGCCTTTCTCCCATCAAACAACACGTCCAACACCATTGGCTTGGCTTTTGTCTTTAAATAAAGGTCAGTTTTACCCAGAGAAAGCCAATTTTCTTATCTGCAATGACTGAAACTATTGCAAAATCCATGAGCACACAGAAAACACGCACTGACGCACGCCTTTCTCCCATCAAACAACACGTCCAACACCATTGGCTTGGCTTTTGTCTTTAAATAAAGGTCAGTTTTACCCAGAGAAAGCCAATTTTCTTATCTGCAATGACTTGAAAAAATATATATATATACATAAAACGAGAGTTGTTCTCAGGCTCTTTGCAATTGTCTAATTCAAGGATGCAAATAAACGGCTATGAACTTCAGTTGTTGGGCTAGCTCAGTGGTAAACAGAGTGAATGGTAACGCAGAGGTTGCAGGTTCGAGTCCCAGGCCAGAGTAAACGATTTCTTTTTTTCGCATTAACTTCGGCAAGAAACTACTTGAAATCTTGTAACTAAAGGTGTAAAGCATTGCACTGGATTGCGTAGTTGTGTGGTAACACCAACGCCTTGTGTTCCCGAGGTCCGAGGTTCAAATCCCAGTGAAGACGGGGGTTTTTTTCATTTGTTTTCCAGGCTGCTAGGCAAGCAAGTTCATTAAGAACGTTAACAAATCGGCTAATTTTCCAGGGTGTTCAGATAGCTCAGTGGATAGAGCAATGTCCCAAATAAATCCAGGTGTTCTAGATGTTCACCTACCCCGCCGTAGGTTCACGTTCATGGTTCATGTTAACTAGAAAAAGGGACCTTGGGGTGGCCCTAGTGGGTTGGTCTATGGTTAATAATTAACTGATGAAATGTTCCTCTCTCCACAGTCGCCCGCTCAAACTGCACAGTACCCTCTACTCAACAATGGAACTCTGGTCATGGATTCGACACCGCACCTTGGTCAGCGCAACATCGACCTTCAACAACAACAACAACAACAACAACAACAACAACTGATGGAATGGTCAACAATGGTCAACAATGGTCAACAATGGTCAATTGGAAACTGTCACTCTACCACATTGGAACGCCTGGAAGTTCGTTTTATTGGAAAATCAAACTCTTGTGCTAACCGAAGATGCGAGAAATTTCCAAAGAAACAGGCCTAATGGTCGCGCTTGCCTTAACGTTCCCAAAATAATTGGTTTCTCCGTTCTCTGTCAAGTTATGGCCGCCCCCGCGTATGCCCAATTCTCGGTGCAGAGGACAAGTTCTAAATTGAAATCGCGTTCGCTTGCCAGAGGCCTGACCGTGGAACATTGTTCAGCTGTCGTTTCAAGTTCACTTCTCAACTCTCGAGCCTTGCAAAGTTACTAAAGGAAAAGCGCGCAGCATCTTGGAGCCATTGCTCATGAACCTCACCCTCGCCTCTACGCCTCTGTCAAGTTTCAACTTCATAACGTTTACCTTGGCGCCTTACCGTAGAACTAAATGCTTCAGGTTAGCCAGTTGCAACCGCCAAAACTGCTCAAAAACATGCTTGTGATCAGAAAGCCGTAAATCGCCCTAGAAAAGGTCAAAGACCGATGAAAAACAAGCAAGGCATAGCTAAGACATGCAGGCATGACCACAGTAAAAAGGTTGAAAAGATATTAAAACCGAGCCCAGATATGCACATTTGAACTTGCGTCAAAGATCCAATATGGCGCCTAATTTATGCACACGTCATGCAACATTCAAACTCCGTCATCCAAAAAACGCCCAGATCTCCAACAAGCAAGTTGCGCGTGCATGTCTGTTGCTCGACGTCTGGCGTGAAGGCCGTAATCGATCTTTCTAACTATTTATAAACAACAGCGCATTGAAGCCAGCAATCTTTTAATGGTCAGCGGCAAAAAAGTACCGCCCTCTTATTTATACCGGCGTTGAGGAGAATTTGTTTTTAACGCGCGAACGGACTGGAGAACAGGCCACATTAGCGCGCCACAACATCGCGCGCGCACTTTCTCTCCTCCAACACCATTGGCTTGGCTTTTGTCTTTAAATAAAGGTCAGTTTTACCCAGAGAAAGCCAATTTTCTTATCTGCAATGACTGAAACTATTGCAAAATCCATGAGCACACAGAAAACACGCACTGACGCACGCCTTTCTCCCATCAAACAACACGTCCAACACCATTGGCTTGGCTTTTGTCTTTAAATAAAGGTCAGTTTTACCCAGAGAAAGCCAATTTTCTTATCTGCAATGACTGAAACTATTGCAAAATCCATGAGCACACAGAAAACACGCACTGACGCACGCCTTTCTCCCATCAAACAACACGTCCAACACCATTGGCTTGGCTTTTGTCTTTAAATAAAGGTCAGTTTTACCCAGAGAAAGCCAATTTTCTTATCTGCAATGACTGAAACTATTGCAAAATCCATGAGCACACAGAAAACACGCACTGACGCACGCCTTTCTCCCATCAAACAACACGTCCAACACCATTGGCTTGGCTTTTGTCTTTAAATAAAGGTCAGTTTTACCCAGAGAAAGCCAATTTTCTTATCTGCAATGACTGAAACTATTGCAAAATCCATGAGCACACAGAAAACACGCACTGACGCACGCCTTTCTCCCATCAAACAACACGTCCAACACCATTGGCTTGGCTTTTGTCTTTAAATAAAGGTCAGTTTTACCCAGAGAAAGCCAATTTTCTTATCTGCAATGACTGAAACTATTGCAAAATCCATGAGCACACAGAAAACACGCACTGACGCACGCCTTTCTCCCATCAAACAACACGTCCAACACCATTGGCTTGGCTTTTGTCTTTAAATAAAGGTCAGTTTTACCCAGAGAAAGCCAATTTTCTTATCTGCAATGACTTGAAAAAATATATATATATATACATAAAACGAGAGTTGTTCTCAGGCTCTTTGCAATTGTCTAATTCAAGGATGCAAATAAACGGCTATGAACTTCAGTTGTTGGGCTAGCTCAGTGGTAAACAGAGTGAATGGTAACGCAGAGGTTGCAGGTTCGAGTCCCAGGCCAGAGTAAACGATTTCTTTTTTTCGCATTAACTTCGGCAAGAAACTACTTGAAATCTTGTAACTAAAGGTGTAAAGCATTGCACTGGATTGCGTAGTTGTGTGGTAACACCAACGCCTTGTGTTCCCGAGGTCCGAGGTTCAAATCCCAGTGAAGACGGGGGTTTTTTTCATTTGTTTTCCAGGCTGCTAGGCAAGCAAGTTCATTAAGAACGTTAACAAATCGGCTAATTTTCCAGGGTGTTCAGATAGCTCAGTGGATAGAGCAATGTCCCAAATAAATCCAGGTGTTCTAGATGTTCACCTACCCCGCCGTAGGTTCACGTTCATGGTTCATGTTAACTAGAAAAAGGGACCTTGGGGTGGCCCTAGTGGGTTGGTCTATGGTTAATAATTAACTGATGAAATGTTCCTCTCTCCACAGTCGCCCGCTCAAACTGCACAGTACCCTCTACTCAACAATGGAACTCTGGTCATGGATTCGACACCGCACCTTGGTCAGCGCAACATCGACCTTCAACAACAACAACAACAACAACAACAACAACAACTGATGGAATGGTCAACAATGGTCAACAATGGTCAACAATGGTCAATTGGAAACTGTCACTCTACCACATTGGAACGCCTGGAAGTTCGTTTTATTGGAAAATCAAACTCTTGTGCTAACCGAAGATGCGAGAAATTTCCAAAGAAACAGGCCTAATGGTCGCGCTTGCCTTAACGTTCCCAAAATAATTGGTTTCTCCGTTCTCTGTCAAGTTATGGCCGCCCCCGCGTATGCCCAATTCTCGGTGCAGAGGACAAGTTCTAAATTGAAATCGCGTTCGCTTGCCAGAGGCCTGACCGTGGAACATTGTTCAGCTGTCGTTTCAAGTTCACTTCTCAACTCTCGAGCCTTGCAAAGTTACTAAAGGAAAAGCGCGCAGCATCTTGGAGCCATTGCTCATGAACCTCACCCTCGCCTCTACGCCTCTGTCAAGTTTCAACTTCATAACGTTTACCTTGGCGCCTTACCGTAGAACTAAATGCTTCAGGTTAGCCAGTTGCAACCGCCAAAACTGCTCAAAAACATGCTTGTGATCAGAAAGCCGTAAATCGCCCTAGAAAAGGTCAAAGACCGATGTAAAACAAGCAAGGCATAGCTAAGACATGCAGGCATGACCACAGTAAAAAGGTTGAAAAGATATTAAAACCGAGCCCAGATATGCACATTTGAACTTGCGTCAAAGATCCAATATGGCGCCTAATTTATGCACACGTCATGCAACATTCAAACTCCGTCATCCAAAAAACGCCCAGATCTCCAACAAGCAAGTTGCGCGTGCATGTCTGTTGCTCGACGTCTGGCGTGAAGGCCGTAATCGATCTTTCTAACTATTTATAAACAACAGCGCATTGAAGCCAGCAATCTTTTAATGGTCAGCGGCAAAAAAGTACCGCCCTCTTATTTATACCGGCGTTGAGGAGAATTTGTTTTTAACGCGCGAACGGACTGGAGAACAGGCCACATTAGCGCGCCACAACATCGCGCGCGCACTTTCTCTCCTCCAACACCATTGGCTTGGCTTTTGTCTTTAAATAAAGGTCAGTTTTACCCAGAGAAAGCCAATTTTCTTATCTGCAATGACTGAAACTATTGCAAAATCCATGAGCACACAGAAAACACGCACTGACGCACGCCTTTCTCCCATCAAACAACACGTCCAACACCATTGGCTTGGCTTTTGTCTTTAAATAAAGGTCAGTTTTACCCAGAGAAAGCCAATTTTCTTATCTGCAATGACTGAAACTATTGCAAAATCCATGAGCACACAGAAAACACGCACTGACGCACGCCTTTCTCCCATCAAACAACACGTCCAACACCATTGGCTTGGCTTTTGTCTTTAAATAAAGGTCAGTTTTACCCAGAGAAAGCCAATTTTCTTATCTGCAATGACTGAAACTATTGCAAAATCCATGAGCACACAGAAAACACGCACTGACGCACGCCTTTCTCCCATCAAACAACACGTCCAACACCATTGGCTTGGCTTTTGTCTTTAAATAAAGGTCAGTTTTACCCAGAGAAAGCCAATTTTCTTATCTGCAATGACTGAAACTATTGCAAAATCCATGAGCACACAGAAAACACGCACTGACGCACGCCTTTCTCCCATCAAACAACACGTCCAACACCATTGGCTTGGCTTTTGTCTTTAAATAAAGGTCAGTTTTACCCAGAGAAAGCCAATTTTCTTATCTGCAATGACTGAAACTATTGCAAAATCCATGAGCACACAGAAAACACGCACTGACGCACGCCTTTCTCCCATCAAACAACACGTCCAACACCATTGGCTTGGCTTTTGTCTTTAAATAAAGGTCAGTTTTACCCAGAGAAAGCCAATTTTCTTATCTGCAATGACTTGAAAAAATATATATATATACATAAAACGAGAGTTGTTCTCAGGCTCTTTGCAATTGTCTAATTCAAGGATGCAAATAAACGGCTATGAACTTCAGTTGTTGGGCTAGCTCAGTGGTAAACAGAGTGAATGGTAACGCAGAGGTTGCAGGTTCGAGTCCCAGGCCAGAGTAAACGATTTCTTTTTTTCGCATTAACTTCGGCAAGAAACTACTTGAAATCTTGTAACTAAAGGTGTAAAGCATTGCACTGGATTGCGTAGTTGTGTGGTAACACCAACGCCTTGTGTTCCCGAGGTCCGAGGTTCAAATCCCAGTGAAGACGGGGGTTTTTTTCATTTGTTTTCCAGGCTGCTAGGCAAGCAAGTTCATTAAGAACGTTAACAAATCGGCTAATTTTCCAGGGTGTTCAGATAGCTCAGTGGATAGAGCAATGTCCCAAATAAATCCAGGTGTTCTAGATGTTCACCTACCCCGCCGTAGGTTCACGTTCATGGTTCATGTTAACTAGAAAAAGGGACCTTGGGGTGGCCCTAGTGGGTTGGTCTATGGTTAATAATTAACTGATGAAATGTTCCTCTCTCCACAGTCGCCCGCTCAAACTGCACAGTACCCTCTACTCAACAATGGAACTCTGGTCATGGATTCGACACCGCACCTTGGTCAGCGCAACATCGACCTTCAACAACAACAACAACAACAACAACAACAACAACTGATGGAATGGTCAACAATGGTCAACAATGGTCAACAATGGTCAATTGGAAACTGTCACTCTACCACATTGGAACGCCTGGAAGTTCGTTTTATTGGAAAATCAAACTCTTGTGCTAACCGAAGATGCGAGAAATTTCCAAAGAAACAGGCCTAATGGTCGCGCTTGCCTTAACGTTCCCAAAATAATTGGTTTCTCCGTTCTCTGTCAAGTTATGGCCGCCCCCGCGTATGCCCAATTCTCGGTGCAGAGGACAAGTTCTAAATTGAAATCGCGTTCGCTTGCCAGAGGCCTGACCGTGGAACATTGTTCAGCTGTCGTTTCAAGTTCACTTCTCAACTCTCGAGCCTTGCAAAGTTACTAAAGGAAAAGCGCGCAGCATCTTGGAGCCATTGCTCATGAACCTCACCCTCGCCTCTACGCCTCTGTCAAGTTTCAACTTCATAACGTTTACCTTGGCGCCTTACCGTAGAACTAAATGCTTCAGGTTAGCCAGTTGCAACCGCCAAAACTGCTCAAAAACATGCTTGTGATCAGAAAGCCGTAAATCGCCCTAGAAAAGGTCAAAGACCGATGTAAAACAAGCAAGGCATAGCTAAGACATGCAGGCATGACCACAGTAAAAAGGTTGAAAAGATATTAAAACCGAGCCCAGATATGCACATTTGAACTTGCGTCAAAGATCCAATATGGCGCCTAATTTATGCACACGTCATGCAACATTCAAACTCCGTCATCCAAAAAACGCCCAGATCTCCAACAAGCAAGTTGCGCGTGCATGTCTGTTGCTCGACGTCTGGCGTGAAGGCCGTAATCGATCTTTCTAACTATTTATAAACAACAGCGCATTGAAGCCAGCAATCTTTTAATGGTCAGCGGCAAAAAAGTACCGCCCTCTTATTTATACCGGCGTTGAGGAGAATTTGTTTTTAACGCGCGAACGGACTGGAGAACAGGCCACATTAGCGCGCCACAACATCGCGCGCGCACTTTCTCTCCTCCAACACCATTGGCTTGGCTTTTGTCTTTAAATAAAGGTCAGTTTTACCCAGAGAAAGCCAATTTTCTTATCTGCAATGACTGAAACTATTGCAAAATCCATGAGCACACAGAAAACACGCACTGACGCACGCCTTTCTCCATCAAACAACACGTCCAACACCATTGGCTTGGCTTTTGTCTTTAAATAAAGGTCAGTTTTACCCAGAGAAAGCCAATTTTCTTATCTGCAATGACTGAAACTATTGCAAAATCCATGAGCACACAGAAAACACGCACTGACGCACGCCTTTCTCCCATCAAACAACACGTCCAACACCATTGGCTTGGCTTTTGTCTTTAAATAAAGGTCAGTTTTACCCAGAGAAAGCCAATTTTCTTATCTGCAATGACTGAAACTATTGCAAAATCCATGAGCACACAGAAAACACGCACTGACGCACGCCTTTCTCCCATCAAACAACACGTCCAACACCATTGGCTTGGCTTTTGTCTTTAAATAAAGGTCAGTTTTACCCAGAGAAAGCCAATTTTCTTATCTGCAATGACTGAAACTATTGCAAAATCCATGAGCACACAGAAAACACGCACTGACGCACGCCTTTCTCCCATCAAACAACACGTCCAACACCATTGGCTTGGCTTTTGTCTTTAAATAAAGGTCAGTTTTACCCAGAGAAAGCCAATTTTCTTATCTGCAATGACTGAAACTATTGCAAAATCCATGAGCACACAGAAAACACGCACTGACGCACGCCTTTCTCCCATCAAACAACACGTCCAACACCATTGGCTTGGCTTTTGTCTTTAAATAAAGGTCAGTTTTACCCAGAGAAAGCCAATTTTCTTATCTGCAATGACTTGAAAAAATATATATATATATACATAAAACGAGAGTTGTTCTCAGGCTCTTTGCAATTGTCTAATTCAAGGATGCAAATAAACGGCTATGAACTTCAGTTGTTGGGCTAGCTCAGTGGTAAACAGAGTGAATGGTAACGCAGAGGTTGCAGGTTCGAGTCCCAGGCCAGAGTAAACGATTTCTTTTTTTCGCATTAACTTCGGCAAGAAACTACTTGAAATCTTGTAACTAAAGGTGTAAAGCATTGCACTGGATTGCGTAGTTGTGTGGTAACACCAACGCCTTGTGTTCCCGAGGTCCGAGGTTCAAATCCCAGTGAAGACGGGGGTTTTTTTCATTTGTTTTCCAGGCTGCTAGGCAAGCAAGTTCATTAAGAACGTTAACAAATCGGCTAATTTTCCAGGGTGTTCAGATAGCTCAGTGGATAGAGCAATGTCCCAAATAAATCCAGGTGTTCTAGATGTTCACCTACCCCGCCGTAGGTTCACGTTCATGGTTCATGTTAACTAGAAAAAGGGACCTTGGGGTGGCCCTAGTGGGTTGGTCTATGGTTAATAATTAACTGATGAAATGTTCCTCTCTCCACAGTCGCCCGCTCAAACTGCACAGTACCCTCTACTCAACAATGGAACTCTGGTCATGGATTCGACACCGCACCTTGGTCAGCGCAACATCGACCTTCAACAACAACAACAACAACAACAACAACAACTGATGGAATGGTCAACAATGGTCAACAATGGTCAACAATGGTCAATTGGAAACTGTCACTCTACCACATTGGAACGCCTGGAAGTTCGTTTTATTGGAAAATCAAACTCTTGTGCTAACCGAAGATGCGAGAAATTTCCAAAGAAACAGGCCTAATGGTCGCGCTTGCCTTAACGTTCCCAAAATAATTGGTTTCTCCGTTCTCTGTCAAGTTATGGCCGCCCCCGCGTATGCCCAATTCTCGGTGCAGAGGACAAGTTCTAAATTGAAATCGCGTTCGCTTGCCAGAGGCCTGACCGTGGAACATTGTTCAGCTGTCGTTTCAAGTTCACTTCTCAACTCTCGAGCCTTGCAAAGTTACTAAAGGAAAAGCGCGCAGCATCTTGGAGCCATTGCTCATGAACCTCACCCTCGCCTCTACGCCTCTGTCAAGTTTCAACTTCATAACGTTTACCTTGGCGCCTTACCGTAGAACTAAATGCTTCAGGTTAGCCAGTTGCAACCGCCAAAACTGCTCAAAAACATGCTTGTGATCAGAAAGCCGTAAATCGCCCTAGAAAAGGTCAAAGACCGATGTAAAACAAGCAAGGCATAGCTAAGACATGCAGGCATGACCACAGTAAAAAGGTTGAAAAGATATTAAAACCGAGCCCAGATATGCACATTTGAACTTGCGTCAAAGATCCAATATGGCGCCTAATTTATGCACACGTCATGCAACATTCAAACTCCGTCATCCAAAAAACGCCCAGATCTCCAACAAGCAAGTTGCGCGTGCATGTCTGTTGCTCGACGTCTGGCGTGAAGGCCGTAATCGATCTTTCTAACTATTTATAAACAACAGCGCATTGAAGCCAGCAATCTTTTAATGGTCAGCGGCAAAAAAGTACCGCCCTCTTATTTATACCGGCGTTGAGGAGAATTTGTTTTTAACGCGCGAACGGACTGGAGAACAGGCCACATTAGCGCGCCACAACATCGCGCGCGCACTTTCTCTCCTCCAACACCATTGGCTTGGCTTTTGTCTTTAAATAAAGGTCAGTTTTACCCAGAGAAAGCCAATTTTCTTATCTGCAATGACTGAAACTATTGCAAAATCCATGAGCACACAGAAAACACGCACTGACGCACGCCTTTCTCCACTCAAACAACACGTCCAACACCATTGGCTTGGCTTTTGTCTTTAAATAAAGGTCAGTTTTACCCAGAGAAAGCCAATTTTCTTATCTGCAATGACTGAAACTATTGCAAAATCCATGAGCACACAGAAAACACGCACTGACGCACGCCTTTCTCCACTCAAACAACACGTCCAACACCATTGGCTTGGCTTTTGTCTTTAAATAAAGGTCAGTTTTACCCAGAGAAAGCCAATTTTCTTATCTGCAATGACTGAAACTATTGCAAAATCCATGAGCACACAGAAAACACGCACTGACGCACGCCTTTCTCCCATCAAACAACACGTCCAACACCATTGGCTTGGCTTTTGTCTTTAAATAAAGGTCAGTTTTACCCAGAGAAAGCCAATTTTCTTATCTGCAATGACTTGAAAAATATATATATATATACATAAAACGAGAGTTGTTCTCAGGCTCTTTGCAATTGTCTAATTCAAGGATGCAAATAAACGGCTATGAACTTCAGTTGTTGGGCTAGCTCAGTGGTAAACAGAGTGAATGGTAACGCAGAGGTTGCAGGTTCGAGTCCCAGGCCAGAGTAAACGATTTCTTTTTTTCGCATTAACTTCGGCAAGAAACTACTTGAAATCTTGTAACTAAAGGTGTAAAGCATTGCACTGGATTGCGTAGTTGTGTGGTAACACCAACGCCTTGTGTTCCCGAGGTCCGAGGTTCAAATCCCAGTGAAGACGGGGGTTTTTTTCATTTGTTTTCCAGGCTGCTAGGCAAGCAAGTTCATTAAGAACGTTAACAAATCGGCTAATTTTCCAGGGTGTTCAGATAGCTCAGTGGATAGAGCAATGTCCCAAATAAATCCAGGTGTTCTAGATGTTCACCTACCCCGCCGTAGGTTCACGTTCATGGTTCATGTTAACTAGAAAAAGGGACCTTGGGGTGGCCCTAGTGGGTTGGTCTATGGTTAATAATTAACTGATGAAATGTTCCTCTCTCCACAGTCGCCCGCTCAAACTGCACAGTACCCTCTACTCAACAATGGAACTCTGGTCATGGATTCGACACCGCACCTTGGTCAGCGCAACATCGACCTTCAACAACAACAACAACAACAACAACAACAACAACTGATGGAATGGTCAACAATGGTCAACAATGGTCAACAATGGTCAATTGGAAACTGTCACTCTACCACATTGGAACGCCTGGAAGTTCGTTTTATTGGAAAATCAAACTCTTGTGCTAACCGAAGATGCGAGAAATTTCCAAAGAAACAGGCCTAATGGTCGCGCTTGCCTTAACGTTCCCAAAATAATTGGTTTCTCCGTTCTCTGTCAAGTTATGGCCGCCCCCGCGTATGCCCAATTCTCGGTGCAGAGGACAAGTTCTAAATTGAAATCGCGTTCGCTTGCCAGAGGCCTGACCGTGGAACATTGTTCAGCTGTCGTTTCAAGTTCACTTCTCAACTCTCGAGCCTTGCAAAGTTACTAAAGGAAAAGCGCGCAGCATCTTGGAGCCATTGCTCATGAACCTCACCCTCGCCTCTACGCCTCTGTCAAGTTTCAACTTCATAACGTTTACCTTGGCGCCTTACCGTAGAACTAAATGCTTCAGGTTAGCCAGTTGCAACCGCCAAAACTGCTCAAAAACATGCTTGTGATCAGAAAGCCGTAAATCGCCCTAGAAAAGGTCAAAGACCGATGTAAAACAAGCAAGGCATAGCTAAGACATGCAGGCATGACCACAGTAAAAAGGTTGAAAAGATATTAAAACCGAGCCCAGATATGCACATTTGAACTTGCGTCAAAGATCCAATATGGCGCCTAATTTATGCACACGTCATGCAACATTCAAACTCCGTCATCCAAAAAACGCCCAGATCTCCAACAAGCAAGTTGCGCGTGCATGTCTGTTGCTCGACGTCTGGCGTGAAGGCCGTAATCGATCTTTCTAACTATTTATAAACAACAGCGCATTGAAGCCAGCAATCTTTTAATGGTCAGCGGCAAAAAAGTACCGCCCTCTTATTTATACCGGCGTTGAGGAGAATTTGTTTTTAACGCGCGAACGGACTGGAGAACAGGCCACATTAGCGCGCCACAACATCGCGCGCGCACTTTCTCTCCTCCAACACCATTGGCTTGGCTTTTGTCTTTAAATAAAGGTCAGTTTTACCCAGAGAAAGCCAATTTTCTTATCTGCAATGACTGAAACTATTGCAAAATCCATGAGCACACAGAAAACACGCACTGACGCACGCCTTTCTCCACTCAAACAACACGTCCAACACCATTGGCTTGGCTTTTGTCTTTAAATAAAGGTCAGTTTTACCCAGAGAAAGCCAATTTTCTTATCTGCAATGACTGAAACTATTGCAAAATCCATGAGCACACAGAAAACACGCACTGACGCACGCCTTTCTCCACTCAAACAACACGTCCAACACCATTGGCTTGGCTTTTGTCTTTAAATAAAGGTCAGTTTTACCCAGAGAAAGCCAATTTTCTTATCTGCAATGACTGAAACTATTGCAAAATCCATGAGCACACAGAAAACACGCACTGACGCACGCCTTTCTCCCATCAAACAACACGTCCAACACCATTGGCTTGGCTTTTGTCTTTAAATAAAGGTCAGTTTTACCCAGAGAAAGCCAATTTTCTTATCTGCAATGACTTGAAAAAATATATATATATACATAAAACGAGAGTTGTTCTCAGGCTCTTTGCAATTGTCTAATTCAAGGATGCAAATAAACGGCTATGAACTTCAGTTGTTGGGCTAGCTCAGTGGTAAACAGAGTGAATGGTAACGCAGAGGTTGCAGGTTCGAGTCCCAGGCCAGAGTAAACGATTTCTTTTTTTCGCATTAACTTCGGCAAGAAACTACTTGAAATCTTGTAACTAAAGGTGTAAAGCATTGCACTGGATTGCGTAGTTGTGTGGTAACACCAACGCCTTGTGTTCCCGAGGTCCGAGGTTCAAATCCCAGTGAAGACGGGGGTTTTTTTCATTTGTTTTCCAGGCTGCTAGGCAAGCAAGTTCATTAAGAACGTTAACAAATCGGCTAATTTTCCAGGGTGTTCAGATAGCTCAGTGGATAGAGCAATGTCCCAAATAAATCCAGGTGTTCTAGATGTTCACCTACCCCGCCGTAGGTTCACGTTCATGGTTCATGTTAACTAGAAAAAGGGACCTTGGGGTGGCCCTAGTGGGTTGGTCTATGGTTAATAATTAACTGATGAAATGTTCCTCTCTCCACAGTCGCCCGCTCAAACTGCACAGTACCCTCTACTCAACAATGGAACTCTGGTCATGGATTCGACACCGCACCTTGGTCAGCGCAACATCGACCTTCAACAACAACAACAACAACAACAACAACAACAACAACTGATGGAATGGTCAACAATGGTCAACAATGGTCAACAATGGTCAATTGGAAACTGTCACTCTACCACATTGGAACGCCTGGAAGTTCGTTTTATTGGAAAATCAAACTCTTGTGCTAACCGAAGATGCGAGAAATTTCCAAAGAAACAGGCCTAATGGTCGCGCTTGCCTTAACGTTCCCAAAATAATTGGTTTCTCCGTTCTCTGTCAAGTTATGGCCGCCCCCGCGTATGCCCAATTCTCGGTGCAGAGGACAAGTTCTAAATTGAAATCGCGTTCGCTTGCCAGAGGCCTGACCGTGGAACATTGTTCAGCTGTCGTTTCAAGTTCACTTCTCAACTCTCGAGCCTTGCAAAGTTACTAAAGGAAAAGCGCGCAGCATCTTGGAGCCATTGCTCATGAACCTCACCCTCGCCTCTACGCCTCTGTCAAGTTTCAACTTCATAACGTTTACCTTGGCGCCTTACCGTAGAACTAAATGCTTCAGGTTAGCCAGTTGCAACCGCCAAAACTGCTCAAAAACATGCTTGTGATCAGAAAGCCGTAAATCGCCCTAGAAAAGGTCAAAGACCGATGTAAAACAAGCAAGGCATAGCTAAGACATGCAGGCATGACCACAGTAAAAAGGTTGAAAAGATATTAAAACCGAGCCCAGATATGCACATTTGAACTTGCGTCAAAGATCCAATATGGCGCCTAATTTATGCACACGTCATGCAACATTCAAACTCCGTCATCCAAAAAACGCCCAGATCTCCAACAAGCAAGTTGCGCGTGCATGTCTGTTGCTCGACGTCTGGCGTGAAGGCCGTAATCGATCTTTCTAACTATTTATAAACAACAGCGCATTGAAGCCAGCAATCTTTTAATGGTCAGCGGCAAAAAAGTACCGCCCTCTTATTTATACCGGCGTTGAGGAGAATTTGTTTTTAACGCGCGAACGGACTGGAGAACAGGCCACATTAGCGCGCCACAACATCGCGCGCGCACTTTCTCTCCTCCAACACCATTGGCTTGGCTTTTGTCTTTAAATAAAGGTCAGTTTTACCCAGAGAAAGCCAATTTTCTTATCTGCAATGACTGAAACTATTGCAAAATCCATGAGCACACAGAAAACACGCACTGACGCACGCCTTTCTCCACTCAAACAACACGTCCAACACCATTGGCTTGGCTTTTGTCTTTAAATAAAGGTCAGTTTTACCCAGAGAAAGCCAATTTTCTTATCTGCAATGACTGAAACTATTGCAAAATCCATGAGCACACAGAAAACACGCACTGACGCACGCCTTTCTCCACTCAAACAACACGTCCAACACCATTGGCTTGGCTTTTGTCTTTAAATAAAGGTCAGTTTTACCCAGAGAAAGCCAATTTTCTTATCTGCAATGACTGAAACTATTGCAAAATCCATGAGCACACAGAAAACACGCACTGACGCACGCCTTTCTCCCATCAAACAACACGTCCAACACCATTGGCTTGGCTTTTGTCTTTAAATAAAGGTCAGTTTTACCCAGAGAAAGCCAATTTTCTTATCTGCAATGACTTGAAAAAATATATATATATATACATAAAACGAGAGTTGTTCTCAGGCTCTTTGCAATTGTCTAATTCAAGGATGCAAATAAACGGCTATGAACTTCAGTTGTTGGGCTAGCTCAGTGGTAAACAGAGTGAATGGTAACGCAGAGGTTGCAGGTTCGAGTCCCAGGCCAGAGTAAACGATTTCTTTTTTTCGCATTAACTTCGGCAAGAAACTACTTGAAATCTTGTAACTAAAGGTGTAAAGCATTGCACTGGATTGCGTAGTTGTGTGGTAACACCAACGCCTTGTGTTCCCGAGGTCCGAGGTTCAAATCCCAGTGAAGACGGGGGTTTTTTTTCATTTGTTTTCCAGGCTGCTAGGCAAGCAAGTTCATTAAGAACGTTAACAAATCGGCTAATTTTCCAGGGTGTTCAGATAGCTCAGTGGATAGAGCAATGTCCCAAATAAATCCAGGTGTTCTAGATGTTCACCTACCCCGCCGTAGGTTCACGTTCATGGTTCATGTTAACTAGAAAAAGGGACCTTGGGGTGGCCCTAGTGGGTTGGTCTATGGTTAATAATTAACTGATGAAATGTTCCTCTCTCCACAGTCGCCCGCTCAAACTGCACAGTACCCTCTACTCAACAATGGAACTCTGGTCATGGATTCGACACCGCACCTTGGTCAGCGCAACATCGACCTTCAACAACAACAACAACAACAACAACAACAACAACAACTGATGGAATGGTCAACAATGGTCAACAATGGTCAACAATGGTCAATTGGAAACTGTCACTCTACCACATTGGAACGCCTGGAAGTTCGTTTTATTGGAAAATCAAACTCTTGTGCTAACCGAAGATGCGAGAAATTTCCAAAGAAACAGGCCTAATGGTCGCGCTTGCCTTAACGTTCCCAAAATAATTGGTTTCTCCGTTCTCTGTCAAGTTATGGCCGCCCCCGCGTATGCCCAATTCTCGGTGCAGAGGACAAGTTCTAAATTGAAATCGCGTTCGCTTGCCAGAGGCCTGACCGTGGAACATTGTTCAGCTGTCGTTTCAAGTTCACTTCTCAACTCTCGAGCCTTGCAAAGTTACTAAAGGAAAAGCGCGCAGCATCTTGGAGCCATTGCTCATGAACCTCACCCTCGCCTCTACGCCTCTGTCAAGTTTCAACTTCATAACGTTTACCTTGGCGCCTTACCGTAGAACTAAATGCTTCAGGTTAGCCAGTTGCAACCGCCAAAACTGCTCAAAAACATGCTTGTGATCAGAAAGCCGTAAATCGCCCTAGAAAAGGTCAAAGACCGATGTAAAACAAGCAAGGCATAGCTAAGACATGCAGGCATGACCACAGTAAAAAGGTTGAAAAGATATTAAAACCGAGCCCAGATATGCACATTTGAACTTGCGTCAAAGATCCAATATGGCGCCTAATTTATGCACACGTCATGCAACATTCAAACTCCGTCATCCAAAAAACGCCCAGATCTCCAACAAGCAAGTTGCGCGTGCATGTCTGTTGCTCGACGTCTGGCGTGAAGGCCGTAATCGATCTTTCTAACTATTTATAAACAACAGCGCATTGAAGCCAGCAATCTTTTAATGGTCAGCGGCAAAAAAGTACCGCCCTCTTATTTATACCGGCGTTGAGGAGAATTTGTTTTTAACGCGCGAACGGACTGGAGAACAGGCCACATTAGCGCGCCACAACATCGCGCGCGCACTTTCTCTCCTCCAACACCATTGGCTTGGCTTTTGTCTTTAAATAAAGGTCAGTTTTACCCAGAGAAAGCCAATTTTCTTATCTGCAATGACTGAAACTATTGCAAAATCCATGAGCACACAGAAAACACGCACTGACGCACGCCTTTCTCCACTCAAACAACACGTCCAACACCATTGGCTTGGCTTTTGTCTTTAAATAAAGGTCAGTTTTACCCAGAGAAAGCCAATTTTCTTATCTGCAATGACTGAAACTATTGCAAAATCCATGAGCACACAGAAAACACGCACTGACGCACGCCTTTCTCCACTCAAACAACACGTCCAACACCATTGGCTTGGCTTTTGTCTTTAAATAAAGGTCAGTTTTACCCAGAGAAAGCCAATTTTCTTATCTGCAATGACTGAAACTATTGCAAAATCCATGAGCACACAGAAAACACGCACTGACGCACGCCTTTCTCCCATCAAACAACACGTCCAACACCATTGGCTTGGCTTTTGTCTTTAAATAAAGGTCAGTTTTACCCAGAGAAAGCCAATTTTCTTATCTGCAATGACTTGAAAAAATATATATATATATACATAAAACGAGAGTTGTTCTCAGGCTCTTTGCAATTGTCTAATTCAAGGATGCAAATAAACGGCTATGAACTTCAGTTGTTGGGCTAGCTCAGTGGTAAACAGAGTGAATGGTAACGCAGAGGTTGCAGGTTCGAGTCCCAGGCCAGAGTAAACGATTTCTTTTTTTCGCATTAACTTCGGCAAGAAACTACTTGAAATCTTGTAACTAAAGGTGTAAAGCATTGCACTGGATTGCGTAGTTGTGTGGTAACACCAACGCCTTGTGTTCCCGAGGTCCGAGGTTCAAATCCCAGTGAAGACGGGGGTTTTTTTCATTTGTTTTCCAGGCTGCTAGGCAAGCAAGTTCATTAAGAACGTTAACAAATCGGCTAATTTTCCAGGGTGTTCAGATAGCTCAGTGGATAGAGCAATGTCCCAAATAAATCCAGGTGTTCTAGATGTTCACCTACCCCGCCGTAGGTTCACGTTCATGGTTCATGTTAACTAGAAAAAGGGACCTTGGGGTGGCCCTAGTGGGTTGGTCTATGGTTAATAATTAACTGATGAAATGTTCCTCTCTCCACAGTCGCCCGCTCAAACTGCACAGTACCCTCTACTCAACAATGGAACTCTGGTCATGGATTCGACACCGCACCTTGGTCAGCGCAACATCGACCTTCAACAACAACACACACAACAACAACAACAACAACAACTGATGGAATGGTCAACAATGGTCAACAATGGTCAACAATGGTCAATTGGAAACTGTCACTCTACCACATTGGAACGCCTGGAAGTTCGTTTTATTGGAAAATCAAACTCTTGTGCTAACCGAAGATGCGAGAAATTTCCAAAGAAACAGGCCTAATGGTCGCGCTTGCCTTAACGTTCCCAAAATAATTGGTTTCTCCGTTCTCTGTCAAGTTATGGCCGCCCCCGCGTATGCCCAATTCTCGGTGCAGAGGACAAGTTCTAAATTGAAATCGCGTTCGCTTGCCAGAGGCCTGACCGTGGAACATTGTTCAGCTGTCGTTTCAAGTTCACTTCTCAACTCTCGAGCCTTGCAAAGTTACTAAAGGAAAAGCGCGCAGCATCTTGGAGCCATTGCTCATGAACCTCACCCTCGCCTCTACGCCTCTGTCAAGTTTCAACTTCATAACGTTTACCTTGGCGCCTTACCGTAGAACTAAATGCTTCAGGTTAGCCAGTTGCAACCGCCAAAACTGCTCAAAAACATGCTTGTGATCAGAAAGCCGTAAATCGCCCTAGAAAAGGTCAAAGACCGATGTAAAACAAGCAAGGCATAGCTAAGACATGCAGGCATGACCACAGTAAAAAGGTTGAAAAGATATTAAAACCGAGCCCAGATATGCACATTTGAACTTGCGTCAAAGATCCAATATGGCGCCTAATTTATGCACACGTCATGCAACATTCAAACTCCGTCATCCAAAAAACGCCCAGATCTCCAACAAGCAAGTTGCGCGTGCATGTCTGTTGCTCGACGTCTGGCGTGAAGGCCGTAATCGATCTTTCTAACTATTTATAAACAACAGCGCATTGAAGCCAGCAATCTTTTAATGGTCAGCGGCAAAAAAGTACCGCCCTCTTATTTATACCGGCGTTGAGGAGAATTTGTTTTTAACGCGCGAACGGACTGGAGAACAGGCCACATTAGCGCGCCACAACATCGCGCGCGCACTTTCTCTCCTCCAACACCATTGGCTTGGCTTTTGTCTTTAAATAAAGGTCAGTTTTACCCAGAGAAAGCCAATTTTCTTATCTGCAATGACTGAAACTATTGCAAAATCCATGAGCACACAGAAAACACGCACTGACGCACGCCTTTCTCCACTCAAACAACACGTCCAACACCATTGGCTTGGCTTTTGTCTTTAAATAAAGGTCAGTTTTACCCAGAGAAAGCCAATTTTCTTATCTGCAATGACTGAAACTATTGCAAAATCCATGAGCACACAGAAAACACGCACTGACGCACGCCTTTCTCCCATCAAACAACACGTCCAACACCATTGGCTTGGCTTTTGTCTTTAAATAAAGGTCAGTTTTACCCAGAGAAAGCCAATTTTCTTATCTGCAATGACTGAAACTATTGCAAAATCCATGAGCACACAGAAAACACGCACTGACGCACGCCTTTCTCCACTCAAACAACACGTCCAACACCATTGGCTTGGCTTTTGTCTTTAAATAAAGGTCAGTTTTACCCAGAGAAAGCCAATTTTCTTATCTGCAATGACTGAAACTATTGCAAAATCCATGAGCACACAGAAAACACGCACTGACGCACGCCTTTCTCCCATCAAACAACACGTCCAACACCATTGGCTTGGCTTTTGTCTTTAAATAAAGGTCAGTTTTACCCAGAGAAAGCCAATTTTCTTATCTGCAATGACTGAAACTATTGCAAAATCCATGAGCACACAGAAAACACGCACTGACGCACGCCTTTCTCCCATCAAACAACACGTCCAACACCATTGGCTTGGCTTTTGTCTTTAAATAAAGGTCAGTTTTACCCAGAGAAAGCCAATTTTCTTATCTGCAATGACTTGAAAAAATATATATATATATACATAAAACGAGAGTTGTTCTCAGGCTCTTTGCAATTGTCTAATTCAAGGATGCAAATAAACGGCTATGAACTTCAGTTGTTGGGCTAGCTCAGTGGTAAACAGAGTGAATGGTAACGCAGAGGTTGCAGGTTCGAGTCCCAGGCCAGAGTAAACGATTTCTTTTTTTCGCATTAACTTCGGCAAGAAACTACTTGAAATCTTGTAACTAAAGGTGTAAAGCATTGCACTGGATTGCGTAGTTGTGTGGTAACACCAACGCCTTGTGTTCCCGAGGTCCGAGGTTCAAATCCCAGTGAAGACGGGGGTTTTTTTCATTTGTTTTCCAGGCTGCTAGGCAAGCAAGTTCATTAAGAACGTTAACAAATCGGCTAATTTTCCAGGGTGTTCAGATAGCTCAGTGGATAGAGCAATGTCCCAAATAAATCCAGGTGTTCTAGATGTTCACCTACCCCGCCGTAGGTTCACGTTCATGGTTCATGTTAACTAGAAAAAGGGACCTTGGGGTGGCCCTAGTGGGTTGGTCTATGGTTAATAATTAACTGATGAAATGTTCCTCTCTCCACAGTCGCCCGCTCAAACTGCACAGTACCCTCTACTCAACAATGGAACTCTGGTCATGGATTCGACACCGCACCTTGGTCAGCGCAACATCGACCTTCAACAACAACAACAACAACAACAACAACAACTGATGGAATGGTCAACAATGGTCAACAATGGTCAACAATGGTCAATTGGAAACTGTCACTCTACCACATTGGAACGCCTGGAAGTTCGTTTTATTGGAAAATCAAACTCTTGTGCTAACCGAAGATGCGAGAAATTTCCAAAGAAACAGGCCTAATGGTCGCGCTTGCCTTAACGTTCCCAAAATAATTGGTTTCTCCGTTCTCTGTCAAGTTATGGCCGCCCCCGCGTATGCCCAATTCTCGGTGCAGAGGACAAGTTCTAAATTGAAATCGCGTTCGCTTGCCAGAGGCCTGACCGTGGAACATTGTTCAGCTGTCGTTTCAAGTTCACTTCTCAACTCTCGAGCCTTGCAAAGTTACTAAAGGAAAAGCGCGCAGCATCTTGGAGCCATTGCTCATGAACCTCACCCTCGCCTCTACGCCTCTGTCAAGTTTCAACTTCATAACGTTTACCTTGGCGCCTTACCGTAGAACTAAATGCTTCAGGTTAGCCAGTTGCAACCGCCAAAACTGCTCAAAAACATGCTTGTGATCAGAAAGCCGTAAATCGCCCTAGAAAAGGTCAAAGACCGATGTAAAACAAGCAAGGCATAGCTAAGACATGCAGGCATGACCACAGTAAAAAGGTTGAAAAGATATTAAAACCGAGCCCAGATATGCACATTTGAACTTGCGTCAAAGATCCAATATGGCGCCTAATTTATGCACACGTCATGCAACATTCAAACTCCGTCATCCAAAAAACGCCCAGATCTCCAACAAGCAAGTTGCGCGTGCATGTCTGTTGCTCGACGTCTGGCGTGAAGGCCGTAATCGATCTTTCTAACTATTTATAAACAACAGCGCATTGAAGCCAGCAATCTTTTAATGGTCAGCGGCAAAAAAGTACCGCCCTCTTATTTATACCGGCGTTGAGGAGAATTTGTTTTTAACGCGCGAACGGACTGGAGAACAGGCCACATTAGCGCGCCACAACATCGCGCGCGCACTTTCTCTCCTCCAACACCATTGGCTTGGCTTTTGTCTTTAAATAAAGGTCAGTTTTACCCAGAGAAAGCCAATTTTCTTATCTGCAATGACTGAAACTATTGCAAAATCCATGAGCACACAGAAAACACGCACTGACGCACGCCTTTCTCCACTCAAACAACACGTCCAACACCATTGGCTTGGCTTTTGTCTTTAAATAAAGGTCAGTTTTACCCAGAGAAAGCCAATTTTCTTATCTGCAATGACTGAAACTATTGCAAAATCCATGAGCACACAGAAAACACGCACTGACGCACGCCTTTCTCCCATCAAACAACACGTCCAACACCATTGGCTTGGCTTTTGTCTTTAAATAAAGGTCAGTTTTACCCAGAGAAAGCCAATTTTCTTATCTGCAATGACTGAAACTATTGCAAAATCCATGAGCACACAGAAAACACGCACTGACGCACGCCTTTCTCCACTCAAACAACACGTCCAACACCATTGGCTTGGCTTTTGTCTTTAAATAAAGGTCAGTTTTACCCAGAGAAAGCCAATTTTCTTATCTGCAATGACTGAAACTATTGCAAAATCCATGAGCACACAGAAAACACGCACTGACGCACGCCTTTCTCCCATCAAACAACACGTCCAACACCATTGGCTTGGCTTTTGTCTTTAAATAAAGGTCAGTTTTACCCAGAGAAAGCCAATTTTCTTATCTGCAATGACTGAAACTATTGCAAAATCCATGAGCACACAGAAAACACGCACTGACGCACGCCTTTCTCCCATCAAACAACACGTCCAACACCATTGGCTTGGCTTTTGTCTTTAAATAAAGGTCAGTTTTACCCAGAGAAAGCCAATTTTCTTATCTGCAATGACTTGAAAATATATATATATATACATAAAACGAGAGTTGTTCTCAGGCTCTTTGCAATTGTCTAATTCAAGGATGCAAATAAACGGCTATGAACTTCAGTTGTTGGGCTAGCTCAGTGGTAAACAGAGTGAATGGTAACGCAGAGGTTGCAGGTTCGAGTCCCAGGCCAGAGTAAACGATTTCTTTTTTTCGCATTAACTTCGGCAAGAAACTACTTGAAATCTTGTAACTAAAGGTGTAAAGCATTGCACTGGATTGCGTAGTTGTGTGGTAACACCAACGCCTTGTGTTCCCGAGGTCCGAGGTTCAAATCCCAGTGAAGACGGGGGTTTTTTTCATTTGTTTTCCAGGCTGCTAGGCAAGCAAGTTCATTAAGAACGTTAACAAATCGGCTAATTTTCCAGGGTGTTCAGATAGCTCAGTGGATAGAGCAATGTCCCAAATAAATCCAGGTGTTCTAGATGTTCACCTACCCCGCCGTAGGTTCACGTTCATGGTTCATGTTAACTAGAAAAAGGGACCTTGGGGTGGCCCTAGTGGGTTGGTCTATGGTTAATAATTAACTGATGAAATGTTCCTCTCTCCACAGTCGCCCGCTCAAACTGCACAGTACCCTCTACTCAACAATGGAACTCTGGTCATGGATTCGACACCGCACCTTGGTCAGCGCAACATCGACCTTCAACAACAACAACAACAACAACAACAACAACAACAACTGATGGAATGGTCAACAATGGTCAACAATGGTCAACAATGGTCAATTGGAAACTGTCACTCTACCACATTGGAACGCCTGGAAGTTCGTTTTATTGGAAAATCAAACTCTTGTGCTAACCGAAGATGCGAGAAATTTCCAAAGAAACAGGCCTAATGGTCGCGCTTGCCTTAACGTTCCCAAAATAATTGGTTTCTCCGTTCTCTGTCAAGTTATGGCCGCCCCCGCGTATGCCCAATTCTCGGTGCAGAGGACAAGTTCTAAATTGAAATCGCGTTCGCTTGCCAGAGGCCTGACCGTGGAACATTGTTCAGCTGTCGTTTCAAGTTCACTTCTCAACTCTCGAGCCTTGCAAAGTTACTAAAGGAAAAGCGCGCAGCATCTTGGAGCCATTGCTCATGAACCTCACCCTCGCCTCTACGCCTCTGTCAAGTTTCAACTTCATAACGTTTACCTTGGCGCCTTACCGTAGAACTAAATGCTTCAGGTTAGCCAGTTGCAACCGCCAAAACTGCTCAAAAACATGCTTGTGATCAGAAAGCCGTAAATCGCCCTAGAAAAGGTCAAAGACCGATGTAAAACAAGCAAGGCATAGCTAAGACATGCAGGCATGACCACAGTAAAAAGGTTGAAAAGATATTAAAACCGAGCCCAGATATGCACATTTGAACTTGCGTCAAAGATCCAATATGGCGCCTAATTTATGCACACGTCATGCAACATTCAAACTCCGTCATCCAAAAAACGCCCAGATCTCCAACAAGCAAGTTGCGCGTGCATGTCTGTTGCTCGACGTCTGGCGTGAAGGCCGTAATCGATCTTTCTAACTATTTATAAACAACAGCGCATTGAAGCCAGCAATCTTTTAATGGTCAGCGGCAAAAAAGTACCGCCCTCTTATTTATACCGGCGTTGAGGAGAATTTGTTTTTAACGCGCGAACGGACTGGAGAACAGGCCACATTAGCGCGCCACAACATCGCGCGCGCACTTTCTCTCCTCCAACACCATTGGCTTGGCTTTTGTCTTTAAATAAAGGTCAGTTTTACCCAGAGAAAGCCAATTTTCTTATCTGCAATGACTGAAACTATTGCAAAATCCATGAGCACACAGAAAACACGCACTGACGCACGCCTTTCTCCCATCAAACAACACGTCCAACACCATTGGCTTGGCTTTTGTCTTTAAATAAAGGTCAGTTTTACCCAGAGAAAGCCAATTTTCTTATCTGCAATGACTGAAACTATTGCAAAATCCATGAGCACACAGAAAACACGCACTGACGCACGCCTTTCTCCCATCAAACAACACGTCCAACACCATTGGCTTGGCTTTTGTCTTTAAATAAAGGTCAGTTTTACCCAGAGAAAGCCAATTTTCTTATCTGCAATGACTGAAACTATTGCAAAATCCATGAGCACACAGAAAACACGCACTGACGCACGCCTTTCTCCCATCAAACAACACGTCCAACACCATTGGCTTGGCTTTTGTCTTTAAATAAAGGTCAGTTTTACCCAGAGAAAGCCAATTTTCTTATCTGCAATGACTGAAACTATTGCAAAATCCATGAGCACACAGAAAACACGCACTGACGCACGCCTTTCTCCCATCAAACAACACGTCCAACACCATTGGCTTGGCTTTTGTCTTTAAATAAAGGTCAGTTTTACCCAGAGAAAGCCAATTTTCTTATCTGCAATGACTGAAACTATTGCAAAATCCATGAGCACACAGAAAACACGCACTGACGCACGCCTTTCTCCCATCAAACAACACGTCCAACACCATTGGCTTGGCTTTTGTCTTTAAATAAAGGTCAGTTTTACCCAGAGAAAGCCAATTTTCTTATCTGCAATGACTTGAAAAATATATATATATATACATAAAACGAGAGTTGTTCTCAGGCTCTTTGCAATTGTCTAATTCAAGGATGCAAATAAACGGCTATGAACTTCAGTTGTTGGGCTAGCTCAGTGGTAAACAGAGTGAATGGTAACGCAGAGGTTGCAGGTTCGAGTCCCAGGCCAGAGTAAACGATTTCTTTTTTTCGCATTAACTTCGGCAAGAAACTACTTGAAATCTTGTAACTAAAGGTGTAAAGCATTGCACTGGATTGCGTAGTTGTGTGGTAACACCAACGCCTTGTGTTCCCGAGGTCCGAGGTTCAAATCCCAGTGAAGACGGGGGTTTTTTTCATTTGTTTTCCAGGCTGCTAGGCAAGCAAGTTCATTAAGAACGTTAACAAATCGGCTAATTTTCCAGGGTGTTCAGATAGCTCAGTGGATAGAGCAATGTCCCAAATAAATCCAGGTGTTCTAGATGTTCACCTACCCCGCCGTAGGTTCACGTTCATGGTTCATGTTAACTAGAAAAAGGGACCTTGGGGTGGCCCTAGTGGGTTGGTCTATGGTTAATAATTAACTGATGAAATGTTCCTCTCTCCACAGTCGCCCGCTCAAACTGCACAGTACCCTCTACTCAACAATGGAACTCTGGTCATGGATTCGACACCGCACCTTGGTCAGCGCAACATCGACCTTCAACAACAACAACAACAACAACAACAACAACTGATGGAATGGTCAACAATGGTCAACAATGGTCAACAATGGTCAATTGGAAACTGTCACTCTACCACATTGGAACGCCTGGAAGTTCGTTTTATTGGAAAATCAAACTCTTGTGCTAACCGAAGATGCGAGAAATTTCCAAAGAAACAGGCCTAATGGTCGCGCTTGCCTTAACGTTCCCAAAATAATTGGTTTCTCCGTTCTCTGTCAAGTTATGGCCGCCCCCGCGTATGCCCAATTCTCGGTGCAGAGGACAAGTTCTAAATTGAAATCGCGTTCGCTTGCCAGAGGCCTGACCGTGGAACATTGTTCAGCTGTCGTTTCAAGTTCACTTCTCAACTCTCGAGCCTTGCAAAGTTACTAAAGGAAAAGCGCGCAGCATCTTGGAGCCATTGCTCATGAACCTCACCCTCGCCTCTACGCCTCTGTCAAGTTTCAACTTCATAACGTTTACCTTGGCGCCTTACCGTAGAACTAAATGCTTCAGGTTAGCCAGTTGCAACCGCCAAAACTGCTCAAAAACATGCTTGTGATCAGAAAGCCGTAAATCGCCCTAGAAAAGGTCAAAGACCGATGTAAAACAAGCAAGGCATAGCTAAGACATGCAGGCATGACCACAGTAAAAAGGTTGAAAAGATATTAAAACCGAGCCCAGATATGCACATTTGAACTTGCGTCAAAGATCCAATATGGCGCCTAATTTATGCACACGTCATGCAACATTCAAACTCCGTCATCCAAAAAACGCCCAGATCTCCAACAAGCAAGTTGCGCGTGCATGTCTGTTGCTCGACGTCTGGCGTGAAGGCCGTAATCGATCTTTCTAACTATTTATAAACAACAGCGCATTGAAGCCAGCAATCTTTTAATGGTCAGCGGCAAAAAAGTACCGCCCTCTTATTTATACCGGCGTTGAGGAGAATTTGTTTTTAACGCGCGAACGGACTGGAGAACAGGCCACATTAGCGCGCCACAACATCGCGCGCGCACTTTCTCTCCTCCAACACCATTGGCTTGGCTTTTGTCTTTAAATAAAGGTCAGTTTTACCCAGAGAAAGCCAATTTTCTTATCTGCAATGACTGAAACTATTGCAAAATCCATGAGCACACAGAAAACACGCACTGACGCACGCCTTTCTCCACTCAAACAACACGTCCAACACCATTGGCTTGGCTTTTGTCTTTAAATAAAGGTCAGTTTTACCCAGAGAAAGCCAATTTTCTTATCTGCAATGACTGAAACTATTGCAAAATCCATGAGCACACAGAAAACACGCACTGACGCACGCCTTTCTCCACTCAAACAACACGTCCAACACCATTGGCTTGGCTTTTGTCTTTAAATAAAGGTCAGTTTTACCCAGAGAAAGCCAATTTTCTTATCTGCAATGACTGAAACTATTGCAAAATCCATGAGCACACAGAAAACACGCACTGACGCACGCCTTTCTCCCATCAAACAACACGTCCAACACCATTGGCTTGGCTTTTGTCTTTAAATAAAGGTCAGTTTTACCCAGAGAAAGCCAATTTTCTTATCTGCAATGACTTGAAAAATATATATATATATACATAAAACGAGAGTTGTTCTCAGGCTCTTTGCAATTGTCTAATTCAAGGATGCAAATAAACGGCTATGAACTTCAGTTGTTGGGCTAGCTCAGTGGTAAACAGAGTGAATGGTAACGCAGAGGTTGCAGGTTCGAGTCCCAGGCCAGAGTAAACGATTTCTTTTTTTCGCATTAACTTCGGCAAGAAACTACTTGAAATCTTGTAACTAAAGGTGTAAAGCATTGCACTGGATTGCGTAGTTGTGTGGTAACACCAACGCCTTGTGTTCCCGAGGTCCGAGGTTCAAATCCCAGTGAAGACGGGGGTTTTTTTCATTTGTTTTCCAGGCTGCTAGGCAAGCAAGTTCATTAAGAACGTTAACAAATCGGCTAATTTTCCAGGGTGTTCAGATAGCTCAGTGGATAGAGCAATGTCCCAAATAAATCCAGGTGTTCTAGATGTTCACCTACCCCGCCGTAGGTTCACGTTCATGGTTCATGTTAACTAGAAAAAGGGACCTTGGGGTGGCCCTAGTGGGTTGGTCTATGGTTAATAATTAACTGATGAAATGTTCCTCTCTCCACAGTCGCCCGCTCAAACTGCACAGTACCCTCTACTCAACAATGGAACTCTGGTCATGGATTCGACACCGCACCTTGGTCAGCGCAACATCGACCTTCAACAACAACAACAACACAACAACAACAACAACAACTGATGGAATGGTCAACAATGGTCAACAATGGTCAACAATGGTCAATTGGAAACTGTCACTCTACCACATTGGAACGCCTGGAAGTTCGTTTTATTGGAAAATCAAACTCTTGTGCTAACCGAAGATGCGAGAAATTTCCAAAGAAACAGGCCTAATGGTCGCGCTTGCCTTAACGTTCCCAAAATAATTGGTTTCTCCGTTCTCTGTCAAGTTATGGCCGCCCCCGCGTATGCCCAATTCTCGGTGCAGAGGACAAGTTCTAAATTGAAATCGCGTTCGCTTGCCAGAGGCCTGACCGTGGAACATTGTTCAGCTGTCGTTTCAAGTTCACTTCTCAACTCTCGAGCCTTGCAAAGTTACTAAAGGAAAAGCGCGCAGCATCTTGGAGCCATTGCTCATGAACCTCACCCTCGCCTCTACGCCTCTGTCAAGTTTCAACTTCATAACGTTTACCTTGGCGCCTTACCGTAGAACTAAATGCTTCAGGTTAGCCAGTTGCAACCGCCAAAACTGCTCAAAAACATGCTTGTGATCAGAAAGCCGTAAATCGCCCTAGAAAAGGTCAAAGACCGATGTAAAACAAGCAAGGCATAGCTAAGACATGCAGGCATGACCACAGTAAAAAGGTTGAAAAGATATTAAAACCGAGCCCAGATATGCACATTTGAACTTGCGTCAAAGATCCAATATGGCGCCTAATTTATGCACACGTCATGCAACATTCAAACTCCGTCATCCAAAAAACGCCCAGATCTCCAACAAGCAAGTTGCGCGTGCATGTCTGTTGCTCGACGTCTGGCGTGAAGGCCGTAATCGATCTTTCTAACTATTTATAAACAACAGCGCATTGAAGCCAGCAATCTTTTAATGGTCAGCGGCAAAAAAGTACCGCCCTCTTATTTATACCGGCGTTGAGGAGAATTTGTTTTTAACGCGCGAACGGACTGGAGAACAGGCCACATTAGCGCGCCACAACATCGCGCGCGCACTTTCTCTCCTCCAACACCATTGGCTTGGCTTTTGTCTTTAAATAAAGGTCAGTTTTACCCAGAGAAAGCCAATTTTCTTATCTGCAATGACTGAAACTATTGCAAAATCCATGAGCACACAGAAAACACGCACTGACGCACGCCTTTCTCCACTCAAACAACACGTCCAACACCATTGGCTTGGCTTTTGTCTTTAAATAAAGGTCAGTTTTACCCAGAGAAAGCCAATTTTCTTATCTGCAATGACTGAAACTATTGCAAAATCCATGAGCACACAGAAAACACGCACTGACGCACGCCTTTCTCCACTCAAACAACACGTCCAACACCATTGGCTTGGCTTTTGTCTTTAAATAAAGGTCAGTTTTACCCAGAGAAAGCCAATTTTCTTATCTGCAATGACTGAAACTATTGCAAAATCCATGAGCACACAGAAAACACGCACTGACGCACGCCTTTCTCCCATCAAACAACACGTCCAACACCATTGGCTTGGCTTTTGTCTTTAAATAAAGGTCAGTTTTACCCAGAGAAAGCCAATTTTCTTATCTGCAATGACTGAAACTATTGCAAAATCCATGAGCACACAGAAAACACGCACTGACGCACGCCTTTCTCCCATCAAACAACACGTCCAACACCATTGGCTTGGCTTTTGTCTTTAAATAAAGGTCAGTTTTACCCAGAGAAAGCCAATTTTCTTATCTGCAATGACTGAAACTATTGCAAAATCCATGAGCACACAGAAAACACGCACTGACGCACGCCTTTCTCCCATCAAACAACACGTCCAACACCATTGGCTTGGCTTTTGTCTTTAAATAAAGGTCAGTTTTACCCAGAGAAAGCCAATTTTCTTATCTGCAATGACTTGAAAAAATATATATATATATACATAAAACGAGAGTTGTTCTCAGGCTCTTTGCAATTGTCTAATTCAAGGATGCAAATAAACGGCTATGAACTTCAGTTGTTGGGCTAGCTCAGTGGTAAACAGAGTGAATGGTAACGCAGAGGTTGCAGGTTCGAGTCCCAGGCCAGAGTAAACGATTTCTTTTTTTCGCATTAACTTCGGCAAGAAACTACTTGAAATCTTGTAACTAAAGGTGTAAAGCATTGCACTGGATTGCGTAGTTGTGTGGTAACACCAACGCCTTGTGTTCCCGAGGTCCGAGGTTCAAATCCCAGTGAAGACGGGGGTTTTTTTCATTTGTTTTCCAGGCTGCTAGGCAAGCAAGTTCATTAAGAACGTTAACAAATCGGCTAATTTTCCAGGGTGTTCAGATAGCTCAGTGGATAGAGCAATGTCCCAAATAAATCCAGGTGTTCTAGATGTTCACCTACCCCGCCGTAGGTTCACGTTCATGGTTCATGTTAACTAGAAAAAGGGACCTTGGGGTGGCCCTAGTGGGTTGGTCTATGGTTAATAATTAACTGATGAAATGTTCCTCTCTCCACAGTCGCCCGCTCAAACTGCACAGTACCCTCTACTCAACAATGGAACTCTGGTCATGGATTCGACACCGCACCTTGGTCAGCGCAACATCGACCTTCAACAACAACAACAACAACAACAACAACAACAACAACTGATGGAATGGTCAACAATGGTCAACAATGGTCAACAATGGTCAATTGGAAACTGTCACTCTACCACATTGGAACGCCTGGAAGTTCGTTTTATTGGAAAATCAAACTCTTGTGCTAACCGAAGATGCGAGAAATTTCCAAAGAAACAGGCCTAATGGTCGCGCTTGCCTTAACGTTCCCAAAATAATTGGTTTCTCCGTTCTCTGTCAAGTTATGGCCGCCCCCGCGTATGCCCAATTCTCGGTGCAGAGGACAAGTTCTAAATTGAAATCGCGTTCGCTTGCCAGAGGCCTGACCGTGGAACATTGTTCAGCTGTCGTTTCAAGTTCACTTCTCAACTCTCGAGCCTTGCAAAGTTACTAAAGGAAAAGCGCGCAGCATCTTGGAGCCATTGCTCATGAACCTCACCCTCGCCTCTACGCCTCTGTCAAGTTTCAACTTCATAACGTTTACCTTGGCGCCTTACCGTAGAACTAAATGCTTCAGGTTAGCCAGTTGCAACCGCCAAAACTGCTCAAAAACATGCTTGTGATCAGAAAGCCGTAAATCGCCCTAGAAAAGGTCAAAGACCGATGTAAAACAAGCAAGGCATAGCTAAGACATGCAGGCATGACCACAGTAAAAAGGTTGAAAAGATATTAAAACCGAGCCCAGATATGCACATTTGAACTTGCGTCAAAGATCCAATATGGCGCCTAATTTATGCACACGTCATGCAACATTCAAACTCCGTCATCCAAAAAACGCCCAGATCTCCAACAAGCAAGTTGCGCGTGCATGTCTGTTGCTCGACGTCTGGCGTGAAGGCCGTAATCGATCTTTCTAACTATTTATAAACAACAGCGCATTGAAGCCAGCAATCTTTTAATGGTCAGCGGCAAAAAAGTACCGCCCTCTTATTTATACCGGCGTTGAGGAGAATTTGTTTTTAACGCGCGAACGGACTGGAGAACAGGCCACATTAGCGCGCCACAACATCGCGCGCGCACTTTCTCTCCTCCAACACCATTGGCTTGGCTTTTGTCTTTAAATAAAGGTCAGTTTTACCCAGAGAAAGCCAATTTTCTTATCTGCAATGACTGAAACTATTGCAAAATCCATGAGCACACAGAAAACACGCACTGACGCACGCCTTTCTCCCATCAAACAACACGTCCAACACCATTGGCTTGGCTTTTGTCTTTAAATAAAGGTCAGTTTTACCCAGAGAAAGCCAATTTTCTTATCTGCAATGACTGAAACTATTGCAAAATCCATGAGCACACAGAAAACACGCACTGACGCACGCCTTTCTCCCATCAAACAACACGTCCAACACCATTGGCTTGGCTTTTGTCTTTAAATAAAGGTCAGTTTTACCCAGAGAAAGCCAATTTTCTTATCTGCAATGACTGAAACTATTGCAAAATCCATGAGCACACAGAAAACACGCACTGACGCACGCCTTTCTCCCATCAAACAACACGTCCAACACCATTGGCTTGGCTTTTGTCTTTAAATAAAGGTCAGTTTTACCCAGAGAAAGCCAATTTTCTTATCTGCAATGACTGAAACTATTGCAAAATCCATGAGCACACAGAAAACACGCACTGACGCACGCCTTTCTCCCATCAAACAACACGTCCAACACCATTGGCTTGGCTTTTGTCTTTAAATAAAGGTCAGTTTTACCCAGAGAAAGCCAATTTTCTTATCTGCAATGACTGAAACTATTGCAAAATCCATGAGCACACAGAAAACACGCACTGACGCACGCCTTTCTCCCATCAAACAACACGTCCAACACCATTGGCTTGGCTTTTGTCTTTAAATAAAGGTCAGTTTTACCCAGAGAAAGCCAATTTTCTTATCTGCAATGACTTGAAAAAATATATATATATATACATAAAACGAGAGTTGTTCTCAGGCTCTTTGCAATTGTCTAATTCAAGGATGCAAATAAACGGCTATGAACTTCAGTTGTTGGGCTAGCTCAGTGGTAAACAGAGTGAATGGTAACGCAGAGGTTGCAGGTTCGAGTCCCAGGCCAGAGTAAACGATTTCTTTTTTTCGCATTAACTTCGGCAAGAAACTACTTGAAATCTTGTAACTAAAGGTGTAAAGCATTGCACTGGATTGCGTAGTTGTGTGGTAACACCAACGCCTTGTGTTCCCGAGGTCCGAGGTTCAAATCCCAGTGAAGACGGGGGTTTTTTTCATTTGTTTTCCAGGCTGCTAGGCAAGCAAGTTCATTAAGAACGTTAACAAATCGGCTAATTTTCCAGGGTGTTCAGATAGCTCAGTGGATAGAGCAATGTCCCAAATAAATCCAGGTGTTCTAGATGTTCACCTACCCCGCCGTAGGTTCACGTTCATGGTTCATGTTAACTAGAAAAAGGGACCTTGGGGTGGCCCTAGTGGGTTGGTCTATGGTTAATAATTAACTGATGAAATGTTCCTCTCTCCACAGTCGCCCGCTCAAACTGCACAGTACCCTCTACTCAACAATGGAACTCTGGTCATGGATTCGACACCGCACCTTGGTCAGCGCAACATCGACCTTCAACAACAACAACAACAACAACAACAACAACTGATGGAATGGTCAACAATGGTCAACAATGGTCAACAATGGTCAATTGGAAACTGTCACTCTACCACATTGGAACGCCTGGAAGTTCGTTTTATTGGAAAATCAAACTCTTGTGCTAACCGAAGATGCGAGAAATTTCCAAAGAAACAGGCCTAATGGTCGCGCTTGCCTTAACGTTCCCAAAATAATTGGTTTCTCCGTTCTCTGTCAAGTTATGGCCGCCCCCGCGTATGCCCAATTCTCGGTGCAGAGGACAAGTTCTAAATTGAAATCGCGTTCGCTTGCCAGAGGCCTGACCGTGGAACATTGTTCAGCTGTCGTTTCAAGTTCACTTCTCAACTCTCGAGCCTTGCAAAGTTACTAAAGGAAAAGCGCGCAGCATCTTGGAGCCATTGCTCATGAACCTCACCCTCGCCTCTACGCCTCTGTCAAGTTTCAACTTCATAACGTTTACCTTGGCGCCTTACCGTAGAACTAAATGCTTCAGGTTAGCCAGTTGCAACCGCCAAAACTGCTCAAAAACATGCTTGTGATCAGAAAGCCGTAAATCGCCCTAGAAAAGGTCAAAGACCGATGTAAAACAAGCAAGGCATAGCTAAGACATGCAGGCATGACCACAGTAAAAAGGTTGAAAAGATATTAAAACCGAGCCCAGATATGCACATTTGAACTTGCGTCAAAGATCCAATATGGCGCCTAATTTATGCACACGTCATGCAACATTCAAACTCCGTCATCCAAAAAACGCCCAGATCTCCAACAAGCAAGTTGCGCGTGCATGTCTGTTGCTCGACGTCTGGCGTGAAGGCCGTAATCGATCTTTCTAACTATTTATAAACAACAGCGCATTGAAGCCAGCAATCTTTTAATGGTCAGCGGCAAAAAAGTACCGCCCTCTTATTTATACCGGCGTTGAGGAGAATTTGTTTTTAACGCGCGAACGGACTGGAGAACAGGCCACATTAGCGCGCCACAACATCGCGCGCGCACTTTCTCTCCTCCAACACCATTGGCTTGGCTTTTGTCTTTAAATAAAGGTCAGTTTTACCCAGAGAAAGCCAATTTTCTTATCTGCAATGACTGAAACTATTGCAAAATCCATGAGCACACAGAAAACACGCACTGACGCACGCCTTTCTCCACTCAAACAACACGTCCAACACCATTGGCTTGGCTTTTGTCTTTAAATAAAGGTCAGTTTTACCCAGAGAAAGCCAATTTTCTTATCTGCAATGACTGAAACTATTGCAAAATCCATGAGCACACAGAAAACACGCACTGACGCACGCCTTTCTCCACTCAAACAACACGTCCAACACCATTGGCTTGGCTTTTGTCTTTAAATAAAGGTCAGTTTTACCCAGAGAAAGCCAATTTTCTTATCTGCAATGACTGAAACTATTGCAAAATCCATGAGCACACAGAAAACACGCACTGACGCACGCCTTTCTCCCATCAAACAACACGTCCAACACCATTGGCTTGGCTTTTGTCTTTAAATAAAGGTCAGTTTTACCCAGAGAAAGCCAATTTTCTTATCTGCAATGACTTGAAAAAATATATATATATATACATAAAACGAGAGTTGTTCTCAGGCTCTTTGCAATTGTCTAATTCAAGGATGCAAATAAACGGCTATGAACTTCAGTTGTTGGGCTAGCTCAGTGGTAAACAGAGTGAATGGTAACGCAGAGGTTGCAGGTTCGAGTCCCAGGCCAGAGTAAACGATTTCTTTTTTTCGCATTAACTTCGGCAAGAAACTACTTGAAATCTTGTAACTAAAGGTGTAAAGCATTGCACTGGATTGCGTAGTTGTGTGGTAACACCAACGCCTTGTGTTCCCGAGGTCCGAGGTTCAAATCCCAGTGAAGACGGGGGTTTTTTTCATTTGTTTTCCAGGCTGCTAGGCAAGCAAGTTCATTAAGAACGTTAACAAATCGGCTAATTTTCCAGGGTGTTCAGATAGCTCAGTGGATAGAGCAATGTCCCAAATAAATCCAGGTGTTCTAGATGTTCACCTACCCCGCCGTAGGTTCACGTTCATGGTTCATGTTAACTAGAAAAAGGGACCTTGGGGTGGCCCTAGTGGGTTGGTCTATGGTTAATAATTAACTGATGAAATGTTCCTCTCTCCACAGTCGCCCGCTCAAACTGCACAGTACCCTCTACTCAACAATGGAACTCTGGTCATGGATTCGACACCGCACCTTGGTCAGCGCAACATCGACCTTCAACAACAACAACAACAACAACAACAACAACAACAACTGATGGAATGGTCAACAATGGTCAACAATGGTCAACAATGGTCAATTGGAAACTGTCACTCTACCACATTGGAACGCCTGGAAGTTCGTTTTATTGGAAAATCAAACTCTTGTGCTAACCGAAGATGCGAGAAATTTCCAAAGAAACAGGCCTAATGGTCGCGCTTGCCTTAACGTTCCCAAAATAATTGGTTTCTCCGTTCTCTGTCAAGTTATGGCCGCCCCCGCGTATGCCCAATTCTCGGTGCAGAGGACAAGTTCTAAATTGAAATCGCGTTCGCTTGCCAGAGGCCTGACCGTGGAACATTGTTCAGCTGTCGTTTCAAGTTCACTTCTCAACTCTCGAGCCTTGCAAAGTTACTAAAGGAAAAGCGCGCAGCATCTTGGAGCCATTGCTCATGAACCTCACCCTCGCCTCTACGCCTCTGTCAAGTTTCAACTTCATAACGTTTACCTTGGCGCCTTACCGTAGAACTAAATGCTTCAGGTTAGCCAGTTGCAACCGCCAAAACTGCTCAAAAACATGCTTGTGATCAGAAAGCCGTAAATCGCCCTAGAAAAGGTCAAAGACCGATGTAAAACAAGCAAGGCATAGCTAAGACATGCAGGCATGACCACAGTAAAAAGGTTGAAAAGATATTAAAACCGAGCCCAGATATGCACATTTGAACTTGCGTCAAAGATCCAATATGGCGCCTAATTTATGCACACGTCATGCAACATTCAAACTCCGTCATCCAAAAAACGCCCAGATCTCCAACAAGCAAGTTGCGCGTGCATGTCTGTTGCTCGACGTCTGGCGTGAAGGCCGTAATCGATCTTTCTAACTATTTATAAACAACAGCGCATTGAAGCCAGCAATCTTTTAATGGTCAGCGGCAAAAAAGTACCGCCCTCTTATTTATACCGGCGTTGAGGAGAATTTGTTTTTAACGCGCGAACGGACTGGAGAACAGGCCACATTAGCGCGCCACAACATCGCGCGCGCACTTTCTCTCCTCCAACACCATTGGCTTGGCTTTTGTCTTTAAATAAAGGTCAGTTTTACCCAGAGAAAGCCAATTTTCTTATCTGCAATGACTGAAACTATTGCAAAATCCATGAGCACACAGAAAACACGCACTGACGCACGCCTTTCTCCACTCAAACAACACGTCCAACACCATTGGCTTGGCTTTTGTCTTTAAATAAAGGTCAGTTTTACCCAGAGAAAGCCAATTTTCTTATCTGCAATGACTGAAACTATTGCAAAATCCATGAGCACACAGAAAACACGCACTGACGCACGCCTTTCTCCACTCAAACAACACGTCCAACACCATTGGCTTGGCTTTTGTCTTTAAATAAAGGTCAGTTTTACCCAGAGAAAGCCAATTTTCTTATCTGCAATGACTGAAACTATTGCAAAATCCATGAGCACACAGAAAACACGCACTGACGCACGCCTTTCTCCCATCAAACAACACGTCCAACACCATTGGCTTGGCTTTTGTCTTTAAATAAAGGTCAGTTTTACCCAGAGAAAGCCAATTTTCTTATCTGCAATGACTTGAAAAATATATATATATATACATAAAACGAGAGTTGTTCTCAGGCTCTTTGCAATTGTCTAATTCAAGGATGCAAATAAACGGCTATGAACTTCAGTTGTTGGGCTAGCTCAGTGGTAAACAGAGTGAATGGTAACGCAGAGGTTGCAGGTTCGAGTCCCAGGCCAGAGTAAACGATTTCTTTTTTTCGCATTAACTTCGGCAAGAAACTACTTGAAATCTTGTAACTAAAGGTGTAAAGCATTGCACTGGATTGCGTAGTTGTGTGGTAACACCAACGCCTTGTGTTCCCGAGGTCCGAGGTTCAAATCCCAGTGAAGACGGGGGTTTTTTTCATTTGTTTTCCAGGCTGCTAGGCAAGCAAGTTCATTAAGAACGTTAACAAATCGGCTAATTTTCCAGGGTGTTCAGATAGCTCAGTGGATAGAGCAATGTCCCAAATAAATCCAGGTGTTCTAGATGTTCACCTACCCCGCCGTAGGTTCACGTTCATGGTTCATGTTAACTAGAAAAAGGGACCTTGGGGTGGCCCTAGTGGGTTGGTCTATGGTTAATAATTAACTGATGAAATGTTCCTCTCTCCACAGTCGCCCGCTCAAACTGCACAGTACCCTCTACTCAACAATGGAACTCTGGTCATGGATTCGACACCGCACCTTGGTCAGCGCAACATCGACCTTCAACAACAACAACAACAACAACAACAACAACAACTGATGGAATGGTCAACAATGGTCAACAATGGTCAACAATGGTCAATTGGAAACTGTCACTCTACCACATTGGAACGCCTGGAAGTTCGTTTTATTGGAAAATCAAACTCTTGTGCTAACCGAAGATGCGAGAAATTTCCAAAGAAACAGGCCTAATGGTCGCGCTTGCCTTAACGTTCCCAAAATAATTGGTTTCTCCGTTCTCTGTCAAGTTATGGCCGCCCCCGCGTATGCCCAATTCTCGGTGCAGAGGACAAGTTCTAAATTGAAATCGCGTTCGCTTGCCAGAGGCCTGACCGTGGAACATTGTTCAGCTGTCGTTTCAAGTTCACTTCTCAACTCTCGAGCCTTGCAAAGTTACTAAAGGAAAAGCGCGCAGCATCTTGGAGCCATTGCTCATGAACCTCACCCTCGCCTCTACGCCTCTGTCAAGTTTCAACTTCATAACGTTTACCTTGGCGCCTTACCGTAGAACTAAATGCTTCAGGTTAGCCAGTTGCAACCGCCAAAACTGCTCAAAAACATGCTTGTGATCAGAAAGCCGTAAATCGCCCTAGAAAAGGTCAAAGACCGATGTAAAACAAGCAAGGCATAGCTAAGACATGCAGGCATGACCACAGTAAAAAGGTTGAAAAGATATTAAAACCGAGCCCAGATATGCACATTTGAACTTGCGTCAAAGATCCAATATGGCGCCTAATTTATGCACACGTCATGCAACATTCAAACTCCGTCATCCAAAAAACGCCCAGATCTCCAACAAGCAAGTTGCGCGTGCATGTCTGTTGCTCGACGTCTGGCGTGAAGGCCGTAATCGATCTTTCTAACTATTTATAAACAACAGCGCATTGAAGCCAGCAATCTTTTAATGGTCAGCGGCAAAAAAGTACCGCCCTCTTATTTATACCGGCGTTGAGGAGAATTTGTTTTTAACGCGCGAACGGACTGGAGAACAGGCCACATTAGCGCGCCACAACATCGCGCGCGCACTTTCTCTCCTCCAACACCATTGGCTTGGCTTTTGTCTTTAAATAAAGGTCAGTTTTACCCAGAGAAAGCCAATTTTCTTATCTGCAATGACTGAAACTATTGCAAAATCCATGAGCACACAGAAAACACGCACTGACGCACGCCTTTCTCCACTCAAACAACACGTCCAACACCATTGGCTTGGCTTTTGTCTTTAAATAAAGGTCAGTTTTACCCAGAGAAAGCCAATTTTCTTATCTGCAATGACTGAAACTATTGCAAAATCCATGAGCACACAGAAAACACGCACTGACGCACGCCTTTCTCCCATCAAACAACACGTCCAACACCATTGGCTTGGCTTTTGTCTTTAAATAAAGGTCAGTTTTACCCAGAGAAAGCCAATTTTCTTATCTGCAATGACTGAAACTATTGCAAAATCCATGAGCACACAGAAAACACGCACTGACGCACGCCTTTCTCCACTCAAACAACACGTCCAACACCATTGGCTTGGCTTTTGTCTTTAAATAAAGGTCAGTTTTACCCAGAGAAAGCCAATTTTCTTATCTGCAATGACTGAAACTATTGCAAAATCCATGAGCACACAGAAAACACGCACTGACGCACGCCTTTCTCCCATCAAACAACACGTCCAACACCATTGGCTTGGCTTTTGTCTTTAAATAAAGGTCAGTTTTACCCAGAGAAAGCCAATTTTCTTATCTGCAATGACTGAAACTATTGCAAAATCCATGAGCACACAGAAAACACGCACTGACGCACGCCTTTCTCCCATCAAACAACACGTCCAACACCATTGGCTTGGCTTTTGTCTTTAAATAAAGGTCAGTTTTACCCAGAGAAAGCCAATTTTCTTATCTGCAATGACTTGAAAAAATATATATATATATACATAAAACGAGAGTTGTTCTCAGGCTCTTTGCAATTGTCTAATTCAAGGATGCAAATAAACGGCTATGAACTTCAGTTGTTGGGCTAGCTCAGTGGTAAACAGAGTGAATGGTAACGCAGAGGTTGCAGGTTCGAGTCCCAGGCCAGAGTAAACGATTTCTTTTTTTCGCATTAACTTCGGCAAGAAACTACTTGAAATCTTGTAACTAAAGGTGTAAAGCATTGCACTGGATTGCGTAGTTGTGTGGTAACACCAACGCCTTGTGTTCCCGAGGTCCGAGGTTCAAATCCCAGTGAAGACGGGGGTTTTTTTCATTTGTTTTCCAGGCTGCTAGGCAAGCAAGTTCATTAAGAACGTTAACAAATCGGCTAATTTTCCAGGGTGTTCAGATAGCTCAGTGGATAGAGCAATGTCCCAAATAAATCCAGGTGTTCTAGATGTTCACCTACCCCGCCGTAGGTTCACGTTCATGGTTCATGTTAACTAGAAAAAGGGACCTTGGGGTGGCCCTAGTGGGTTGGTCTATGGTTAATAATTAACTGATGAAATGTTCCTCTCTCCACAGTCGCCCGCTCAAACTGCACAGTACCCTCTACTCAACAATGGAACTCTGGTCATGGATTCGACACCGCACCTTGGTCAGCGCAACATCGACCTTCAACAACAACAACAACAACAACAACAACAACAACTGATGGAATGGTCAACAATGGTCAACAATGGTCAATTGGAAACTGTCACTCTACCACATTGGAACGCCTGGAAGTTCGTTTTATTGGAAAATCAAACTCTTGTGCTAACCGAAGATGCGAGAAATTTCCAAAGAAACAGGCCTAATGGTCGCGCTTGCCTTAACGTTCCCAAAATAATTGGTTTCTCCGTTCTCTGTCAAGTTATGGCCGCCCCCGCGTATGCCCAATTCTCGGTGCAGAGGACAAGTTCTAAATTGAAATCGCGTTCGCTTGCCAGAGGCCTGACCGTGGAACATTGTTCAGCTGTCGTTTCAAGTTCACTTCTCAACTCTCGAGCCTTGCAAAGTTACTAAAGGAAAAGCGCGCAGCATCTTGGAGCCATTGCTCATGAACCTCACCCTCGCCTCTACGCCTCTGTCAAGTTTCAACTTCATAACGTTTACCTTGGCGCCTTACCGTAGAACTAAATGCTTCAGGTTAGCCAGTTGCAACCGCCAAAACTGCTCAAAAACATGCTTGTGATCAGAAAGCCGTAAATCGCCCTAGAAAAGGTCAAAGACCGATGTAAAACAAGCAAGGCATAGCTAAGACATGCAGGCATGACCACAGTAAAAAGGTTGAAAAGATATTAAAACCGAGCCCAGATATGCACATTTGAACTTGCGTCAAAGATCCAATATGGCGCCTAATTTATGCACACGTCATGCAACATTCAAACTCCGTCATCCAAAAAACGCCCAGATCTCCAACAAGCAAGTTGCGCGTGCATGTCTGTTGCTCGACGTCTGGCGTGAAGGCCGTAATCGATCTTTCTAACTATTTATAAACAACAGCGCATTGAAGCCAGCAATCTTTTAATGGTCAGCGGCAAAAAAGTACCGCCCTCTTATTTATACCGGCGTTGAGGAGAATTTGTTTTTAACGCGCGAACGGACTGGAGAACAGGCCACATTAGCGCGCCACAACATCGCGCGCGCACTTTCTCTCCTCCAACACCATTGGCTTGGCTTTTGTCTTTAAATAAAGGTCAGTTTTACCCAGAGAAAGCCAATTTTCTTATCTGCAATGACTGAAACTATTGCAAAATCCATGAGCACACAGAAAACACGCACTGACGCACGCCTTTCTCCCATCAAACAACACGTCCAACACCATTGGCTTGGCTTTTGTCTTTAAATAAAGGTCAGTTTTACCCAGAGAAAGCCAATTTTCTTATCTGCAATGACTGAAACTATTGCAAAATCCATGAGCACACAGAAAACACGCACTGACGCACGCCTTTCTCCCATCAAACAACACGTCCAACACCATTGGCTTGGCTTTTGTCTTTAAATAAAGGTCAGTTTTACCCAGAGAAAGCCAATTTTCTTATCTGCAATGACTGAAACTATTGCAAAATCCATGAGCACACAGAAAACACGCACTGACGCACGCCTTTCTCCCATCAAACAACACGTCCAACACCATTGGCTTGGCTTTTGTCTTTAAATAAAGGTCAGTTTTACCCAGAGAAAGCCAATTTTCTTATCTGCAATGACTGAAACTATTGCAAAATCCATGAGCACACAGAAAACACGCACTGACGCACGCCTTTCTCCCATCAAACAACACGTCCAACACCATTGGCTTGGCTTTTGTCTTTAAATAAAGGTCAGTTTTACCCAGAGAAAGCCAATTTTCTTATCTGCAATGACTGAAACTATTGCAAAATCCATGAGCACACAGAAAACACGCACTGACGCACGCCTTTCTCCCATCAAACAACACGTCCAACACCATTGGCTTGGCTTTTGTCTTTAAATAAAGGTCAGTTTTACCCAGAGAAAGCCAATTTTCTTATCTGCAATGACTTGAAAAAATATATATATATACATAAAACGAGAGTTGTTCTCAGGCTCTTTGCAATTGTCTAATTCAAGGATGCAAATAAACGGCTATGAACTTCAGTTGTTGGGCTAGCTCAGTGGTAAACAGAGTGAATGGTAACGCAGAGGTTGCAGGTTCGAGTCCCAGGCCAGAGTAAACGATTTCTTTTTTTCGCATTAACTTCGGCAAGAAACTACTTGAAATCTTGTAACTAAAGGTGTAAAGCATTGCACTGGATTGCGTAGTTGTGTGGTAACACCAACGCCTTGTGTTCCCGAGGTCCGAGGTTCAAATCCCAGTGAAGACGGGGGTTTTTTTCATTTGTTTTCCAGGCTGCTAGGCAAGCAAGTTCATTAAGAACGTTAACAAATCGGCTAATTTTCCAGGGTGTTCAGATAGCTCAGTGGATAGAGCAATGTCCCAAATAAATCCAGGTGTTCTAGATGTTCACCTACCCCGCCGTAGGTTCACGTTCATGGTTCATGTTAACTAGAAAAAGGGACCTTGGGGTGGCCCTAGTGGGTTGGTCTATGGTTAATAATTAACTGATGAAATGTTCCTCTCTCCACAGTCGCCCGCTCAAACTGCACAGTACCCTCTACTCAACAATGGAACTCTGGTCATGGATTCGACACCGCACCTTGGTCAGCGCAACATCGACCTTCAACAACAACAACAACAACAACAACAACAACAACTGATGGAATGGTCAACAATGGTCAACAATGGTCAACAATGGTCAATTGGAAACTGTCACTCTACCACATTGGAACGCCTGGAAGTTCGTTTTATTGGAAAATCAAACTCTTGTGCTAACCGAAGATGCGAGAAATTTCCAAAGAAACAGGCCTAATGGTCGCGCTTGCCTTAACGTTCCCAAAATAATTGGTTTCTCCGTTCTCTGTCAAGTTATGGCCGCCCCCGCGTATGCCCAATTCTCGGTGCAGAGGACAAGTTCTAAATTGAAATCGCGTTCGCTTGCCAGAGGCCTGACCGTGGAACATTGTTCAGCTGTCGTTTCAAGTTCACTTCTCAACTCTCGAGCCTTGCAAAGTTACTAAAGGAAAAGCGCGCAGCATCTTGGAGCCATTGCTCATGAACCTCACCCTCGCCTCTACGCCTCTGTCAAGTTTCAACTTCATAACGTTTACCTTGGCGCCTTACCGTAGAACTAAATGCTTCAGGTTAGCCAGTTGCAACCGCCAAAACTGCTCAAAAACATGCTTGTGATCAGAAAGCCGTAAATCGCCCTAGAAAAGGTCAAAGACCGATGTAAAACAAGCAAGGCATAGCTAAGACATGCAGGCATGACCACAGTAAAAAGGTTGAAAAGATATTAAAACCGAGCCCAGATATGCACATTTGAACTTGCGTCAAAGATCCAATATGGCGCCTAATTTATGCACACGTCATGCAACATTCAAACTCCGTCATCCAAAAAACGCCCAGATCTCCAACAAGCAAGTTGCGCGTGCATGTCTGTTGCTCGACGTCTGGCGTGAAGGCCGTAATCGATCTTTCTAACTATTTATAAACAACAGCGCATTGAAGCCAGCAATCTTTTAATGGTCAGCGGCAAAAAAGTACCGCCCTCTTATTTATACCGGCGTTGAGGAGAATTTGTTTTTAACGCGCGAACGGACTGGAGAACAGGCCACATTAGCGCGCCACAACATCGCGCGCGCACTTTCTCTCCTCCAACACCATTGGCTTGGCTTTTGTCTTTAAATAAAGGTCAGTTTTACCCAGAGAAAGCCAATTTTCTTATCTGCAATGACTGAAACTATTGCAAAATCCATGAGCACACAGAAAACACGCACTGACGCACGCCTTTCTCCACTCAAACAACACGTCCAACACCATTGGCTTGGCTTTTGTCTTTAAATAAAGGTCAGTTTTACCCAGAGAAAGCCAATTTTCTTATCTGCAATGACTGAAACTATTGCAAAATCCATGAGCACACAGAAAACACGCACTGACGCACGCCTTTCTCCCATCAAACAACACGTCCAACACCATTGGCTTGGCTTTTGTCTTTAAATAAAGGTCAGTTTTACCCAGAGAAAGCCAATTTTCTTATCTGCAATGACTTGAAAAAATATATATATATATACATAAAACGAGAGTTGTTCTCAGGCTCTTTGCAATTGTCTAATTCAAGGATGCAAATAAACGGCTATGAACTTCAGTTGTTGGGCTAGCTCAGTGGTAAACAGAGTGAATGGTAACGCAGAGGTTGCAGGTTCGAGTCCCAGGCCAGAGTAAACGATTTCTTTTTTTCGCATTAACTTCGGCAAGAAACTACTTGAAATCTTGTAACTAAAGGTGTAAAGCATTGCACTGGATTGCGTAGTTGTGTGGTAACACCAACGCCTTGTGTTCCCGAGGTCCGAGGTTCAAATCCCAGTGAAGACGGGGGTTTTTTTCATTTGTTTTCCAGGCTGCTAGGCAAGCAAGTTCATTAAGAACGTTAACAAATCGGCTAATTTTCCAGGGTGTTCAGATAGCTCAGTGGATAGAGCAATGTCCCAAATAAATCCAGGTGTTCTAGATGTTCACCTACCCCGCCGTAGGTTCACGTTCATGGTTCATGTTAACTAGAAAAAGGGACCTTGGGGTGGCCCTAGTGGGTTGGTCTATGGTTAATAATTAACTGATGAAATGTTCCTCTCTCCACAGTCGCCCGCTCAAACTGCACAGTACCCTCTACTCAACAATGGAACTCTGGTCATGGATTCGACACCGCACCTTGGTCAGCGCAACATCGACCTTCAACAACAACAACAACAACAACAACAACAACAACAACTGATGGAATGGTCAACAATGGTCAACAATGGTCAACAATGGTCAATTGGAAACTGTCACTCTACCACATTGGAACGCCTGGAAGTTCGTTTTATTGGAAAATCAAACTCTTGTGCTAACCGAAGATGCGAGAAATTTCCAAAGAAACAGGCCTAATGGTCGCGCTTGCCTTAACGTTCCCAAAATAATTGGTTTCTCCGTTCTCTGTCAAGTTATGGCCGCCCCCGCGTATGCCCAATTCTCGGTGCAGAGGACAAGTTCTAAATTGAAATCGCGTTCGCTTGCCAGAGGCCTGACCGTGGAACATTGTTCAGCTGTCGTTTCAAGTTCACTTCTCAACTCTCGAGCCTTGCAAAGTTACTAAAGGAAAAGCGCGCAGCATCTTGGAGCCATTGCTCATGAACCTCACCCTCGCCTCTACGCCTCTGTCAAGTTTCAACTTCATAACGTTTACCTTGGCGCCTTACCGTAGAACTAAATGCTTCAGGTTAGCCAGTTGCAACCGCCAAAACTGCTCAAAAACATGCTTGTGATCAGAAAGCCGTAAATCGCCCTAGAAAAGGTCAAAGACCGATGTAAAACAAGCAAGGCATAGCTAAGACATGCAGGCATGACCACAGTAAAAAGGTTGAAAAGATATTAAAACCGAGCCCAGATATGCACATTTGAACTTGCGTCAAAGATCCAATATGGCGCCTAATTTATGCACACGTCATGCAACATTCAAACTCCGTCATCCAAAAAACGCCCAGATCTCCAACAAGCAAGTTGCGCGTGCATGTCTGTTGCTCGACGTCTGGCGTGAAGGCCGTAATCGATCTTTCTAACTATTTATAAACAACAGCGCATTGAAGCCAGCAATCTTTTAATGGTCAGCGGCAAAAAAGTACCGCCCTCTTATTTATACCGGCGTTGAGGAGAATTTGTTTTTAACGCGCGAACGGACTGGAGAACAGGCCACATTAGCGCGCCACAACATCGCGCGCGCACTTTCTCTCCTCCAACACCATTGGCTTGGCTTTTGTCTTTAAATAAAGGTCAGTTTTACCCAGAGAAAGCCAATTTTCTTATCTGCAATGACTGAAACTATTGCAAAATCCATGAGCACACAGAAAACACGCACTGACGCACGCCTTTCTCCACTCAAACAACACGTCCAACACCATTGGCTTGGCTTTTGTCTTTAAATAAAGGTCAGTTTTACCCAGAGAAAGCCAATTTTCTTATCTGCAATGACTGAAACTATTGCAAAATCCATGAGCACACAGAAAACACGCACTGACGCACGCCTTTCTCCCATCAAACAACACGTCCAACACCATTGGCTTGGCTTTTGTCTTTAAATAAAGGTCAGTTTTACCCAGAGAAAGCCAATTTTCTTATCTGCAATGACTGAAACTATTGCAAAATCCATGAGCACACAGAAAACACGCACTGACGCACGCCTTTCTCCACTCAAACAACACGTCCAACACCATTGGCTTGGCTTTTGTCTTTAAATAAAGGTCAGTTTTACCCAGAGAAAGCCAATTTTCTTATCTGCAATGACTGAAACTATTGCAAAATCCATGAGCACACAGAAAACACGCACTGACGCACGCCTTTCTCCCATCAAACAACACGTCCAACACCATTGGCTTGGCTTTTGTCTTTAAATAAAGGTCAGTTTTACCCAGAGAAAGCCAATTTTCTTATCTGCAATGACTGAAACTATTGCAAAATCCATGAGCACACAGAAAACACGCACTGACGCACGCCTTTCTCCCATCAAACAACACGTCCAACACCATTGGCTTGGCTTTTGTCTTTAAATAAAGGTCAGTTTTACCCAGAGAAAGCCAATTTTCTTATCTGCAATGACTTGAAAAAATATATATATATATACATAAAACGAGAGTTGTTCTCAGGCTCTTTGCAATTGTCTAATTCAAGGATGCAAATAAACGGCTATGAACTTCAGTTGTTGGGCTAGCTCAGTGGTAAACAGAGTGAATGGTAACGCAGAGGTTGCAGGTTCGAGTCCCAGGCCAGAGTAAACGATTTCTTTTTTTCGCATTAACTTCGGCAAGAAACTACTTGAAATCTTGTAACTAAAGGTGTAAAGCATTGCACTGGATTGCGTAGTTGTGTGGTAACACCAACGCCTTGTGTTCCCGAGGTCCGAGGTTCAAATCCCAGTGAAGACGGGGGTTTTTTTCATTTGTTTTCCAGGCTGCTAGGCAAGCAAGTTCATTAAGAACGTTAACAAATCGGCTAATTTTCCAGGGTGTTCAGATAGCTCAGTGGATAGAGCAATGTCCCAAATAAATCCAGGTGTTCTAGATGTTCACCTACCCCGCCGTAGGTTCACGTTCATGGTTCATGTTAACTAGAAAAAGGGACCTTGGGGTGGCCCTAGTGGGTTGGTCTATGGTTAATAATTAACTGATGAAATGTTCCTCTCTCCACAGTCGCCCGCTCAAACTGCACAGTACCCTCTACTCAACAATGGAACTCTGGTCATGGATTCGACACCGCACCTTGGTCAGCGCAACATCGACCTTCAACAACAACAACAACAACAACAACAACAACAACTGATGGAATGGTCAACAATGGTCAACAATGGTCAACAATGGTCAATTGGAAACTGTCACTCTACCACATTGGAACGCCTGGAAGTTCGTTTTATTGGAAAATCAAACTCTTGTGCTAACCGAAGATGCGAGAAATTTCCAAAGAAACAGGCCTAATGGTCGCGCTTGCCTTAACGTTCCCAAAATAATTGGTTTCTCCGTTCTCTGTCAAGTTATGGCCGCCCCCGCGTATGCCCAATTCTCGGTGCAGAGGACAAGTTCTAAATTGAAATCGCGTTCGCTTGCCAGAGGCCTGACCGTGGAACATTGTTCAGCTGTCGTTTCAAGTTCACTTCTCAACTCTCGAGCCTTGCAAAGTTACTAAAGGAAAAGCGCGCAGCATCTTGGAGCCATTGCTCATGAACCTCACCCTCGCCTCTACGCCTCTGTCAAGTTTCAACTTCATAACGTTTACCTTGGCGCCTTACCGTAGAACTAAATGCTTCAGGTTAGCCAGTTGCAACCGCCAAAACTGCTCAAAAACATGCTTGTGATCAGAAAGCCGTAAATCGCCCTAGAAAAGGTCAAAGACCGATGTAAAACAAGCAAGGCATAGCTAAGACATGCAGGCATGACCACAGTAAAAAGGTTGAAAAGATATTAAAACCGAGCCCAGATATGCACATTTGAACTTGCGTCAAAGATCCAATATGGCGCCTAATTTATGCACACGTCATGCAACATTCAAACTCCGTCATCCAAAAAACGCCCAGATCTCCAACAAGCAAGTTGCGCGTGCATGTCTGTTGCTCGACGTCTGGCGTGAAGGCCGTAATCGATCTTTCTAACTATTTATAAACAACAGCGCATTGAAGCCAGCAATCTTTTAATGGTCAGCGGCAAAAAAGTACCGCCCTCTTATTTATACCGGCGTTGAGGAGAATTTGTTTTTAACGCGCGAACGGACTGGAGAACAGGCCACATTAGCGCGCCACAACATCGCGCGCGCACTTTCTCTCCTCCAACACCATTGGCTTGGCTTTTGTCTTTAAATAAAGGTCAGTTTTACCCAGAGAAAGCCAATTTTCTTATCTGCAATGACTGAAACTATTGCAAAATCCATGAGCACACAGAAAACACGCACTGACGCACGCCTTTCTCCACTCAAACAACACGTCCAACACCATTGGCTTGGCTTTTGTCTTTAAATAAAGGTCAGTTTTACCCAGAGAAAGCCAATTTTCTTATCTGCAATGACTGAAACTATTGCAAAATCCATGAGCACACAGAAAACACGCACTGACGCACGCCTTTCTCCCATCAAACAACACGTCCAACACCATTGGCTTGGCTTTTGTCTTTAAATAAAGGTCAGTTTTACCCAGAGAAAGCCAATTTTCTTATCTGCAATGACTGAAACTATTGCAAAATCCATGAGCACACAGAAAACACGCACTGACGCACGCCTTTCTCCACTCAAACAACACGTCCAACACCATTGGCTTGGCTTTTGTCTTTAAATAAAGGTCAGTTTTACCCAGAGAAAGCCAATTTTCTTATCTGCAATGACTGAAACTATTGCAAAATCCATGAGCACACAGAAAACACGCACTGACGCACGCCTTTCTCCCATCAAACAACACGTCCAACACCATTGGCTTGGCTTTTGTCTTTAAATAAAGGTCAGTTTTACCCAGAGAAAGCCAATTTTCTTATCTGCAATGACTGAAACTATTGCAAAATCCATGAGCACACAGAAAACACGCACTGACGCACGCCTTTCTCCCATCAAACAACACGTCCAACACCATTGGCTTGGCTTTTGTCTTTAAATAAAGGTCAGTTTTACCCAGAGAAAGCCAATTTTCTTATCTGCAATGACTTGAAAAAATATATATATATACATAAAACGAGAGTTGTTCTCAGGCTCTTTGCAATTGTCTAATTCAAGGATGCAAATAAACGGCTATGAACTTCAGTTGTTGGGCTAGCTCAGTGGTAAACAGAGTGAATGGTAACGCAGAGGTTGCAGGTTCGAGTCCCAGGCCAGAGTAAACGATTTCTTTTTTTCGCATTAACTTCGGCAAGAAACTACTTGAAATCTTGTAACTAAAGGTGTAAAGCATTGCACTGGATTGCGTAGTTGTGTGGTAACACCAACGCCTTGTGTTCCCGAGGTCCGAGGTTCAAATCCCAGTGAAGACGGGGGTTTTTTTCATTTGTTTTCCAGGCTGCTAGGCAAGCAAGTTCATTAAGAACGTTAACAAATCGGCTAATTTTCCAGGGTGTTCAGATAGCTCAGTGGATAGAGCAATGTCCCAAATAAATCCAGGTGTTCTAGATGTTCACCTACCCCGCCGTAGGTTCACGTTCATGGTTCATGTTAACTAGAAAAAGGGACCTTGGGGTGGCCCTAGTGGGTTGGTCTATGGTTAATAATTAACTGATGAAATGTTCCTCTCTCCACAGTCGCCCGCTCAAACTGCACAGTACCCTCTACTCAACAATGGAACTCTGGTCATGGATTCGACACCGCACCTTGGTCAGCGCAACATCGACCTTCAACAACAACAACAACAACAACAACAACAACAACAACTGATGGAATGGTCAACAATGGTCAACAATGGTCAACAATGGTCAATTGGAAACTGTCACTCTACCACATTGGAACGCCTGGAAGTTCGTTTTATTGGAAAATCAAACTCTTGTGCTAACCGAAGATGCGAGAAATTTCCAAAGAAACAGGCCTAATGGTCGCGCTTGCCTTAACGTTCCCAAAATAATTGGTTTCTCCGTTCTCTGTCAAGTTATGGCCGCCCCCGCGTATGCCCAATTCTCGGTGCAGAGGACAAGTTCTAAATTGAAATCGCGTTCGCTTGCCAGAGGCCTGACCGTGGAACATTGTTCAGCTGTCGTTTCAAGTTCACTTCTCAACTCTCGAGCCTTGCAAAGTTACTAAAGGAAAAGCGCGCAGCATCTTGGAGCCATTGCTCATGAACCTCACCCTCGCCTCTACGCCTCTGTCAAGTTTCAACTTCATAACGTTTACCTTGGCGCCTTACCGTAGAACTAAATGCTTCAGGTTAGCCAGTTGCAACCGCCAAAACTGCTCAAAAACATGCTTGTGATCAGAAAGCCGTAAATCGCCCTAGAAAAGGTCAAAGACCGATGAAAAACAAGCAAGGCATAGCTAAGACATGCAGGCATGACCACAGTAAAAAGGTTGAAAAGATATTAAAACCGAGCCCAGATATGCACATTTGAACTTGCGTCAAAGATCCAATATGGCGCCTAATTTATGCACACGTCATGCAACATTCAAACTCCGTCATCCAAAAAACGCCCAGATCTCCAACAAGCAAGTTGCGCGTGCATGTCTGTTGCTCGACGTCTGGCGTGAAGGCCGTAATCGATCTTTCTAACTATTTATAAACAACAGCGCATTGAAGCCAGCAATCTTTTAATGGTCAGCGGCAAAAAAGTACCGCCCTCTTATTTATACCGGCGTTGAGGAGAATTTGTTTTTAACGCGCGAACGGACTGGAGAACAGGCCACATTAGCGCGCCACAACATCGCGCGCGCACTTTCTCTCCTCCAACACCATTGGCTTGGCTTTTGTCTTTAAATAAAGGTCAGTTTTACCCAGAGAAAGCCAATTTTCTTATCTGCAATGACTGAAACTATTGCAAAATCCATGAGCACACAGAAAACACGCACTGACGCACGCCTTTCTCCCATCAAACAACACGTCCAACACCATTGGCTTGGCTTTTGTCTTTAAATAAAGGTCAGTTTTACCCAGAGAAAGCCAATTTTCTTATCTGCAATGACTGAAACTATTGCAAAATCCATGAGCACACAGAAAACACGCACTGACGCACGCCTTTCTCCCATCAAACAACACGTCCAACACCATTGGCTTGGCTTTTGTCTTTAAATAAAGGTCAGTTTTACCCAGAGAAAGCCAATTTTCTTATCTGCAATGACTGAAACTATTGCAAAATCCATGAGCACACAGAAAACACGCACTGACGCACGCCTTTCTCCCATCAAACAACACGTCCAACACCATTGGCTTGGCTTTTGTCTTTAAATAAAGGTCAGTTTTACCCAGAGAAAGCCAATTTTCTTATCTGCAATGACTGAAACTATTGCAAAATCCATGAGCACACAGAAAACACGCACTGACGCACGCCTTTCTCCCATCAAACAACACGTCCAACACCATTGGCTTGGCTTTTGTCTTTAAATAAAGGTCAGTTTTACCCAGAGAAAGCCAATTTTCTTATCTGCAATGACTGAAACTATTGCAAAATCCATGAGCACACAGAAAACACGCACTGACGCACGCCTTTCTCCCATCAAACAACACGTCCAACACCATTGGCTTGGCTTTTGTCTTTAAATAAAGGTCAGTTTTACCCAGAGAAAGCCAATTTTCTTATCTGCAATGACTTGAAAAAATATATATATATATACATAAAACGAGAGTTGTTCTCAGGCTCTTTGCAATTGTCTAATTCAAGGATGCAAATAAACGGCTATGAACTTCAGTTGTTGGGCTAGCTCAGTGGTAAACAGAGTGAATGGTAACGCAGAGGTTGCAGGTTCGAGTCCCAGGCCAGAGTAAACGATTTCTTTTTTTCGCATTAACTTCGGCAAGAAACTACTTGAAATCTTGTAACTAAAGGTGTAAAGCATTGCACTGGATTGCGTAGTTGTGTGGTAACACCAACGCCTTGTGTTCCCGAGGTCCGAGGTTCAAATCCCAGTGAAGACGGGGGTTTTTTTCATTTGTTTTCCAGGCTGCTAGGCAAGCAAGTTCATTAAGAACGTTAACAAATCGGCTAATTTTCCAGGGTGTTCAGATAGCTCAGTGGATAGAGCAATGTCCCAAATAAATCCAGGTGTTCTAGATGTTCACCTACCCCGCCGTAGGTTCACGTTCATGGTTCATGTTAACTAGAAAAAGGGACCTTGGGGTGGCCCTAGTGGGTTGGTCTATGGTTAATAATTAACTGATGAAATGTTCCTCTCTCCACAGTCGCCCGCTCAAACTGCACAGTACCCTCTACTCAACAATGGAACTCTGGTCATGGATTCGACACCGCACCTTGGTCAGCGCAACATCGACCTTCAACAACAACAACAACAACAACAACAACAACTGATGGAATGGTCAACAATGGTCAACAATGGTCAACAATGGTCAATTGGAAACTGTCACTCTACCACATTGGAACGCCTGGAAGTTCGTTTTATTGGAAAATCAAACTCTTGTGCTAACCGAAGATGCGAGAAATTTCCAAAGAAACAGGCCTAATGGTCGCGCTTGCCTTAACGTTCCCAAAATAATTGGTTTCTCCGTTCTCTGTCAAGTTATGGCCGCCCCCGCGTATGCCCAATTCTCGGTGCAGAGGACAAGTTCTAAATTGAAATCGCGTTCGCTTGCCAGAGGCCTGACCGTGGAACATTGTTCAGCTGTCGTTTCAAGTTCACTTCTCAACTCTCGAGCCTTGCAAAGTTACTAAAGGAAAAGCGCGCAGCATCTTGGAGCCATTGCTCATGAACCTCACCCTCGCCTCTACGCCTCTGTCAAGTTTCAACTTCATAACGTTTACCTTGGCGCCTTACCGTAGAACTAAATGCTTCAGGTTAGCCAGTTGCAACCGCCAAAACTGCTCAAAAACATGCTTGTGATCAGAAAGCCGTAAATCGCCCTAGAAAAGGTCAAAGACCGATGTAAAACAAGCAAGGCATAGCTAAGACATGCAGGCATGACCACAGTAAAAAGGTTGAAAAGATATTAAAACCGAGCCCAGATATGCACATTTGAACTTGCGTCAAAGATCCAATATGGCGCCTAATTTATGCACACGTCATGCAACATTCAAACTCCGTCATCCAAAAAACGCCCAGATCTCCAACAAGCAAGTTGCGCGTGCATGTCTGTTGCTCGACGTCTGGCGTGAAGGCCGTAATCGATCTTTCTAACTATTTATAAACAACAGCGCATTGAAGCCAGCAATCTTTTAATGGTCAGCGGCAAAAAAGTACCGCCCTCTTATTTATACCGGCGTTGAGGAGAATTTGTTTTTAACGCGCGAACGGACTGGAGAACAGGCCACATTAGCGCGCCACAACATCGCGCGCGCACTTTCTCTCCTCCAACACCATTGGCTTGGCTTTTGTCTTTAAATAAAGGTCAGTTTTACCCAGAGAAAGCCAATTTTCTTATCTGCAATGACTGAAACTATTGCAAAATCCATGAGCACACAGAAAACACGCACTGACGCACGCCTTTCTCCACTCAAACAACACGTCCAACACCATTGGCTTGGCTTTTGTCTTTAAATAAAGGTCAGTTTTACCCAGAGAAAGCCAATTTTCTTATCTGCAATGACTGAAACTATTGCAAAATCCATGAGCACACAGAAAACACGCACTGACGCACGCCTTTCTCCACTCAAACAACACGTCCAACACCATTGGCTTGGCTTTTGTCTTTAAATAAAGGTCAGTTTTACCCAGAGAAAGCCAATTTTCTTATCTGCAATGACTGAAACTATTGCAAAATCCATGAGCACACAGAAAACACGCACTGACGCACGCCTTTCTCCCATCAAACAACACGTCCAACACCATTGGCTTGGCTTTTGTCTTTAAATAAAGGTCAGTTTTACCCAGAGAAAGCCAATTTTCTTATCTGCAATGACTTGAAAAAATATATATATATATACATAAAACGAGAGTTGTTCTCAGGCTCTTTGCAATTGTCTAATTCAAGGATGCAAATAAACGGCTATGAACTTCAGTTGTTGGGCTAGCTCAGTGGTAAACAGAGTGAATGGTAACGCAGAGGTTGCAGGTTCGAGTCCCAGGCCAGAGTAAACGATTTCTTTTTTTCGCATTAACTTCGGCAAGAAACTACTTGAAATCTTGTAACTAAAGGTGTAAAGCATTGCACTGGATTGCGTAGTTGTGTGGTAACACCAACGCCTTGTGTTCCCGAGGTCCGAGGTTCAAATCCCAGTGAAGACGGGGGTTTTTTTCATTTGTTTTCCAGGCTGCTAGGCAAGCAAGTTCATTAAGAACGTTAACAAATCGGCTAATTTTCCAGGGTGTTCAGATAGCTCAGTGGATAGAGCAATGTCCCAAATAAATCCAGGTGTTCTAGATGTTCACCTACCCCGCCGTAGGTTCACGTTCATGGTTCATGTTAACTAGAAAAAGGGACCTTGGGGTGGCCCTAGTGGGTTGGTCTATGGTTAATAATTAACTGATGAAATGTTCCTCTCTCCACAGTCGCCCGCTCAAACTGCACAGTACCCTCTACTCAACAATGGAACTCTGGTCATGGATTCGACACCGCACCTTGGTCAGCGCAACATCGACCTTCAACAACAACAACAACAACAACAACAACAACAACAACTGATGGAATGGTCAACAATGGTCAACAATGGTCAACAATGGTCAATTGGAAACTGTCACTCTACCACATTGGAACGCCTGGAAGTTCGTTTTATTGGAAAATCAAACTCTTGTGCTAACCGAAGATGCGAGAAATTTCCAAAGAAACAGGCCTAATGGTCGCGCTTGCCTTAACGTTCCCAAAATAATTGGTTTCTCCGTTCTCTGTCAAGTTATGGCCGCCCCCGCGTATGCCCAATTCTCGGTGCAGAGGACAAGTTCTAAATTGAAATCGCGTTCGCTTGCCAGAGGCCTGACCGTGGAACATTGTTCAGCTGTCGTTTCAAGTTCACTTCTCAACTCTCGAGCCTTGCAAAGTTACTAAAGGAAAAGCGCGCAGCATCTTGGAGCCATTGCTCATGAACCTCACCCTCGCCTCTACGCCTCTGTCAAGTTTCAACTTCATAACGTTTACCTTGGCGCCTTACCGTAGAACTAAATGCTTCAGGTTAGCCAGTTGCAACCGCCAAAACTGCTCAAAAACATGCTTGTGATCAGAAAGCCGTAAATCGCCCTAGAAAAGGTCAAAGACCGATGTAAAACAAGCAAGGCATAGCTAAGACATGCAGGCATGACCACAGTAAAAAGGTTGAAAAGATATTAAAACCGAGCCCAGATATGCACATTTGAACTTGCGTCAAAGATCCAATATGGCGCCTAATTTATGCACACGTCATGCAACATTCAAACTCCGTCATCCAAAAAACGCCCAGATCTCCAACAAGCAAGTTGCGCGTGCATGTCTGTTGCTCGACGTCTGGCGTGAAGGCCGTAATCGATCTTTCTAACTATTTATAAACAACAGCGCATTGAAGCCAGCAATCTTTTAATGGTCAGCGGCAAAAAAGTACCGCCCTCTTATTTATACCGGCGTTGAGGAGAATTTGTTTTTAACGCGCGAACGGACTGGAGAACAGGCCACATTAGCGCGCCACAACATCGCGCGCGCACTTTCTCTCCTCCAACACCATTGGCTTGGCTTTTGTCTTTAAATAAAGGTCAGTTTTACCCAGAGAAAGCCAATTTTCTTATCTGCAATGACTGAAACTATTGCAAAATCCATGAGCACACAGAAAACACGCACTGACGCACGCCTTTCTCCACTCAAACAACACGTCCAACACCATTGGCTTGGCTTTTGTCTTTAAATAAAGGTCAGTTTTACCCAGAGAAAGCCAATTTTCTTATCTGCAATGACTGAAACTATTGCAAAATCCATGAGCACACAGAAAACACGCACTGACGCACGCCTTTCTCCACTCAAACAACACGTCCAACACCATTGGCTTGGCTTTTGTCTTTAAATAAAGGTCAGTTTTACCCAGAGAAAGCCAATTTTCTTATCTGCAATGACTGAAACTATTGCAAAATCCATGAGCACACAGAAAACACGCACTGACGCACGCCTTTCTCCCATCAAACAACACGTCCAACACCATTGGCTTGGCTTTTGTCTTTAAATAAAGGTCAGTTTTACCCAGAGAAAGCCAATTTTCTTATCTGCAATGACTGAAACTATTGCAAAATCCATGAGCACACAGAAAACACGCACTGACGCACGCCTTTCTCCCATCAAACAACACGTCCAACACCATTGGCTTGGCTTTTGTCTTTAAATAAAGGTCAGTTTTACCCAGAGAAAGCCAATTTTCTTATCTGCAATGACTGAAACTATTGCAAAATCCATGAGCACACAGAAAACACGCACTGACGCACGCCTTTCTCCCATCAAACAACACGTCCAACACCATTGGCTTGGCTTTTGTCTTTAAATAAAGGTCAGTTTTACCCAGAGAAAGCCAATTTTCTTATCTGCAATGACTTGAAAAAATATATATATATATACATAAAACGAGAGTTGTTCTCAGGCTCTTTGCAATTGTCTAATTCAAGGATGCAAATAAACGGCTATGAACTTCAGTTGTTGGGCTAGCTCAGTGGTAAACAGAGTGAATGGTAACGCAGAGGTTGCAGGTTCGAGTCCCAGGCCAGAGTAAACGATTTCTTTTTTTCGCATTAACTTCGGCAAGAAACTACTTGAAATCTTGTAACTAAAGGTGTAAAGCATTGCACTGGATTGCGTAGTTGTGTGGTAACACCAACGCCTTGTGTTCCCGAGGTCCGAGGTTCAAATCCCAGTGAAGACGGGGGTTTTTTTCATTTGTTTTCCAGGCTGCTAGGCAAGCAAGTTCATTAAGAACGTTAACAAATCGGCTAATTTTCCAGGGTGTTCAGATAGCTCAGTGGATAGAGCAATGTCCCAAATAAATCCAGGTGTTCTAGATGTTCACCTACCCCGCCGTAGGTTCACGTTCATGGTTCATGTTAACTAGAAAAAGGGACCTTGGGGTGGCCCTAGTGGGTTGGTCTATGGTTAATAATTAACTGATGAAATGTTCCTCTCTCCACAGTCGCCCGCTCAAACTGCACAGTACCCTCTACTCAACAATGGAACTCTGGTCATGGATTCGACACCGCACCTTGGTCAGCGCAACATCGACCTTCAACAACAACAACAACAACAACAACAACAACAACAACTGATGGAATGGTCAACAATGGTCAACAATGGTCAACAATGGTCAATTGGAAACTGTCACTCTACCACATTGGAACGCCTGGAAGTTCGTTTTATTGGAAAATCAAACTCTTGTGCTAACCGAAGATGCGAGAAATTTCCAAAGAAACAGGCCTAATGGTCGCGCTTGCCTTAACGTTCCCAAAATAATTGGTTTCTCCGTTCTCTGTCAAGTTATGGCCGCCCCCGCGTATGCCCAATTCTCGGTGCAGAGGACAAGTTCTAAATTGAAATCGCGTTCGCTTGCCAGAGGCCTGACCGTGGAACATTGTTCAGCTGTCGTTTCAAGTTCACTTCTCAACTCTCGAGCCTTGCAAAGTTACTAAAGGAAAAGCGCGCAGCATCTTGGAGCCATTGCTCATGAACCTCACCCTCGCCTCTACGCCTCTGTCAAGTTTCAACTTCATAACGTTTACCTTGGCGCCTTACCGTAGAACTAAATGCTTCAGGTTAGCCAGTTGCAACCGCCAAAACTGCTCAAAAACATGCTTGTGATCAGAAAGCCGTAAATCGCCCTAGAAAAGGTCAAAGACCGATGTAAAACAAGCAAGGCATAGCTAAGACATGCAGGCATGACCACAGTAAAAAGGTTGAAAAGATATTAAAACCGAGCCCAGATATGCACATTTGAACTTGCGTCAAAGATCCAATATGGCGCCTAATTTATGCACACGTCATGCAACATTCAAACTCCGTCATCCAAAAAACGCCCAGATCTCCAACAAGCAAGTTGCGCGTGCATGTCTGTTGCTCGACGTCTGGCGTGAAGGCCGTAATCGATCTTTCTAACTATTTATAAACAACAGCGCATTGAAGCCAGCAATCTTTTAATGGTCAGCGGCAAAAAAGTACCGCCCTCTTATTTATACCGGCGTTGAGGAGAATTTGTTTTTAACGCGCGAACGGACTGGAGAACAGGCCACATTAGCGCGCCACAACATCGCGCGCGCACTTTCTCTCCTCCAACACCATTGGCTTGGCTTTTGTCTTTAAATAAAGGTCAGTTTTACCCAGAGAAAGCCAATTTTCTTATCTGCAATGACTGAAACTATTGCAAAATCCATGAGCACACAGAAAACACGCACTGACGCACGCCTTTCTCCCATCAAACAACACGTCCAACACCATTGGCTTGGCTTTTGTCTTTAAATAAAGGTCAGTTTTACCCAGAGAAAGCCAATTTTCTTATCTGCAATGACTGAAACTATTGCAAAATCCATGAGCACACAGAAAACACGCACTGACGCACGCCTTTCTCCCATCAAACAACACGTCCAACACCATTGGCTTGGCTTTTGTCTTTAAATAAAGGTCAGTTTTACCCAGAGAAAGCCAATTTTCTTATCTGCAATGACTGAAACTATTGCAAAATCCATGAGCACACAGAAAACACGCACTGACGCACGCCTTTCTCCCATCAAACAACACGTCCAACACCATTGGCTTGGCTTTTGTCTTTAAATAAAGGTCAGTTTTACCCAGAGAAAGCCAATTTTCTTATCTGCAATGACTGAAACTATTGCAAAATCCATGAGCACACAGAAAACACGCACTGACGCACGCCTTTCTCCCATCAAACAACACGTCCAACACCATTGGCTTGGCTTTTGTCTTTAAATAAAGGTCAGTTTTACCCAGAGAAAGCCAATTTTCTTATCTGCAATGACTGAAACTATTGCAAAATCCATGAGCACACAGAAAACACGCACTGACGCACGCCTTTCTCCCATCAAACAACACGTCCAACACCATTGGCTTGGCTTTTGTCTTTAAATAAAGGTCAGTTTTACCCAGAGAAAGCCAATTTTCTTATCTGCAATGACTTGAAAAAATATATATATATATACATAAAACGAGAGTTGTTCTCAGGCTCTTTGCAATTGTCTAATTCAAGGATGCAAATAAACGGCTATGAACTTCAGTTGTTGGGCTAGCTCAGTGGTAAACAGAGTGAATGGTAACGCAGAGGTTGCAGGTTCGAGTCCCAGGCCAGAGTAAACGATTTCTTTTTTTCGCATTAACTTCGGCAAGAAACTACTTGAAATCTTGTAACTAAAGGTGTAAAGCATTGCACTGGATTGCGTAGTTGTGTGGTAACACCAACGCCTTGTGTTCCCGAGGTCCGAGGTTCAAATCCCAGTGAAGACGGGGGTTTTTTTCATTTGTTTTCCAGGCTGCTAGGCAAGCAAGTTCATTAAGAACGTTAACAAATCGGCTAATTTTCCAGGGTGTTCAGATAGCTCAGTGGATAGAGCAATGTCCCAAATAAATCCAGGTGTTCTAGATGTTCACCTACCCCGCCGTAGGTTCACGTTCATGGTTCATGTTAACTAGAAAAAGGGACCTTGGGGTGGCCCTAGTGGGTTGGTCTATGGTTAATAATTAACTGATGAAATGTTCCTCTCTCCACAGTCGCCCGCTCAAACTGCACAGTACCCTCTACTCAACAATGGAACTCTGGTCATGGATTCGACACCGCACCTTGGTCAGCGCAACATCGACCTTCAACAACAACAACAACAACAACAACAACAACTGATGGAATGGTCAACAATGGTCAACAATGGTCAACAATGGTCAATTGGAAACTGTCACTCTACCACATTGGAACGCCTGGAAGTTCGTTTTATTGGAAAATCAAACTCTTGTGCTAACCGAAGATGCGAGAAATTTCCAAAGAAACAGGCCTAATGGTCGCGCTTGCCTTAACGTTCCCAAAATAATTGGTTTCTCCGTTCTCTGTCAAGTTATGGCCGCCCCCGCGTATGCCCAATTCTCGGTGCAGAGGACAAGTTCTAAATTGAAATCGCGTTCGCTTGCCAGAGGCCTGACCGTGGAACATTGTTCAGCTGTCGTTTCAAGTTCACTTCTCAACTCTCGAGCCTTGCAAAGTTACTAAAGGAAAAGCGCGCAGCATCTTGGAGCCATTGCTCATGAACCTCACCCTCGCCTCTACGCCTCTGTCAAGTTTCAACTTCATAACGTTTACCTTGGCGCCTTACCGTAGAACTAAATGCTTCAGGTTAGCCAGTTGCAACCGCCAAAACTGCTCAAAAACATGCTTGTGATCAGAAAGCCGTAAATCGCCCTAGAAAAGGTCAAAGACCGATGTAAAACAAGCAAGGCATAGCTAAGACATGCAGGCATGACCACAGTAAAAAGGTTGAAAAGATATTAAAACCGAGCCCAGATATGCACATTTGAACTTGCGTCAAAGATCCAATATGGCGCCTAATTTATGCACACGTCATGCAACATTCAAACTCCGTCATCCAAAAAACGCCCAGATCTCCAACAAGCAAGTTGCGCGTGCATGTCTGTTGCTCGACGTCTGGCGTGAAGGCCGTAATCGATCTTTCTAACTATTTATAAACAACAGCGCATTGAAGCCAGCAATCTTTTAATGGTCAGCGGCAAAAAAGTACCGCCCTCTTATTTATACCGGCGTTGAGGAGAATTTGTTTTTAACGCGCGAACGGACTGGAGAACAGGCCACATTAGCGCGCCACAACATCGCGCGCGCACTTTCTCTCCTCCAACACCATTGGCTTGGCTTTTGTCTTTAAATAAAGGTCAGTTTTACCCAGAGAAAGCCAATTTTCTTATCTGCAATGACTGAAACTATTGCAAAATCCATGAGCACACAGAAAACACGCACTGACGCACGCCTTTCTCCACTCAAACAACACGTCCAACACCATTGGCTTGGCTTTTGTCTTTAAATAAAGGTCAGTTTTACCCAGAGAAAGCCAATTTTCTTATCTGCAATGACTGAAACTATTGCAAAATCCATGAGCACACAGAAAACACGCACTGACGCACGCCTTTCTCCACTCAAACAACACGTCCAACACCATTGGCTTGGCTTTTGTCTTTAAATAAAGGTCAGTTTTACCCAGAGAAAGCCAATTTTCTTATCTGCAATGACTGAAACTATTGCAAAATCCATGAGCACACAGAAAACACGCACTGACGCACGCCTTTCTCCCATCAAACAACACGTCCAACACCATTGGCTTGGCTTTTGTCTTTAAATAAAGGTCAGTTTTACCCAGAGAAAGCCAATTTTCTTATCTGCAATGACTTGAAAAAATATATATATATATACATAAAACGAGAGTTGTTCTCAGGCTCTTTGCAATTGTCTAATTCAAGGATGCAAATAAACGGCTATGAACTTCAGTTGTTGGGCTAGCTCAGTGGTAAACAGAGTGAATGGTAACGCAGAGGTTGCAGGTTCGAGTCCCAGGCCAGAGTAAACGATTTCTTTTTTTCGCATTAACTTCGGCAAGAAACTACTTGAAATCTTGTAACTAAAGGTGTAAAGCATTGCACTGGATTGCGTAGTTGTGTGGTAACACCAACGCCTTGTGTTCCCGAGGTCCGAGGTTCAAATCCCAGTGAAGACGGGGGTTTTTTTCATTTGTTTTCCAGGCTGCTAGGCAAGCAAGTTCATTAAGAACGTTAACAAATCGGCTAATTTTCCAGGGTGTTCAGATAGCTCAGTGGATAGAGCAATGTCCCAAATAAATCCAGGTGTTCTAGATGTTCACCTACCCCGCCGTAGGTTCACGTTCATGGTTCATGTTAACTAGAAAAAGGGACCTTGGGGTGGCCCTAGTGGGTTGGTCTATGGTTAATAATTAACTGATGAAATGTTCCTCTCTCCACAGTCGCCCGCTCAAACTGCACAGTACCCTCTACTCAACAATGGAACTCTGGTCATGGATTCGACACCGCACCTTGGTCAGCGCAACATCGACCTTCAACAACAACAACAACAACAACAACAACAACAACTGATGGAATGGTCAACAATGGTCAACAATGGTCAACAATGGTCAATTGGAAACTGTCACTCTACCACATTGGAACGCCTGGAAGTTCGTTTTATTGGAAAATCAAACTCTTGTGCTAACCGAAGATGCGAGAAATTTCCAAAGAAACAGGCCTAATGGTCGCGCTTGCCTTAACGTTCCCAAAATAATTGGTTTCTCCGTTCTCTGTCAAGTTATGGCCGCCCCCGCGTATGCCCAATTCTCGGTGCAGAGGACAAGTTCTAAATTGAAATCGCGTTCGCTTGCCAGAGGCCTGACCGTGGAACATTGTTCAGCTGTCGTTTCAAGTTCACTTCTCAACTCTCGAGCCTTGCAAAGTTACTAAAGGAAAAGCGCGCAGCATCTTGGAGCCATTGCTCATGAACCTCACCCTCGCCTCTACGCCTCTGTCAAGTTTCAACTTCATAACGTTTACCTTGGCGCCTTACCGTAGAACTAAATGCTTCAGGTTAGCCAGTTGCAACCGCCAAAACTGCTCAAAAACATGCTTGTGATCAGAAAGCCGTAAATCGCCCTAGAAAAGGTCAAAGACCGATGTAAAACAAGCAAGGCATAGCTAAGACATGCAGGCATGACCACAGTAAAAAGGTTGAAAAGATATTAAAACCGAGCCCAGATATGCACATTTGAACTTGCGTCAAAGATCCAATATGGCGCCTAATTTATGCACACGTCATGCAACATTCAAACTCCGTCATCCAAAAAACGCCCAGATCTCCAACAAGCAAGTTGCGCGTGCATGTCTGTTGCTCGACGTCTGGCGTGAAGGCCGTAATCGATCTTTCTAACTATTTATAAACAACAGCGCATTGAAGCCAGCAATCTTTTAATGGTCAGCGGCAAAAAAGTACCGCCCTCTTATTTATACCGGCGTTGAGGAGAATTTGTTTTTAACGCGCGAACGGACTGGAGAACAGGCCACATTAGCGCGCCACAACATCGCGCGCGCACTTTCTCTCCTCCAACACCATTGGCTTGGCTTTTGTCTTTAAATAAAGGTCAGTTTTACCCAGAGAAAGCCAATTTTCTTATCTGCAATGACTGAAACTATTGCAAAATCCATGAGCACACAGAAAACACGCACTGACGCACGCCTTTCTCCACTCAAACAACACGTCCAACACCATTGGCTTGGCTTTTGTCTTTAAATAAAGGTCAGTTTTACCCAGAGAAAGCCAATTTTCTTATCTGCAATGACTGAAACTATTGCAAAATCCATGAGCACACAGAAAACACGCACTGACGCACGCCTTTCTCCACTCAAACAACACGTCCAACACCATTGGCTTGGCTTTTGTCTTTAAATAAAGGTCAGTTTTACCCAGAGAAAGCCAATTTTCTTATCTGCAATGACTGAAACTATTGCAAAATCCATGAGCACACAGAAAACACGCACTGACGCACGCCTTTCTCCCATCAAACAACACGTCCAACACCATTGGCTTGGCTTTTGTCTTTAAATAAAGGTCAGTTTTACCCAGAGAAAGCCAATTTTCTTATCTGCAATGACTTGAAAAAAATATATATATATACATAAAACGAGAGTTGTTCTCAGGCTCTTTGCAATTGTCTAATTCAAGGATGCAAATAAACGGCTATGAACTTCAGTTGTTGGGCTAGCTCAGTGGTAAACAGAGTGAATGGTAACGCAGAGGTTGCAGGTTCGAGTCCCAGGCCAGAGTAAACGATTTCTTTTTTTCGCATTAACTTCGGCAAGAAACTACTTGAAATCTTGTAACTAAAGGTGTAAAGCATTGCACTGGATTGCGTAGTTGTGTGGTAACACCAACGCCTTGTGTTCCCGAGGTCCGAGGTTCAAATCCCAGTGAAGACGGGGGTTTTTTTCATTTGTTTTCCAGGCTGCTAGGCAAGCAAGTTCATTAAGAACGTTAACAAATCGGCTAATTTTCCAGGGTGTTCAGATAGCTCAGTGGATAGAGCAATGTCCCAAATAAATCCAGGTGTTCTAGATGTTCACCTACCCCGCCGTAGGTTCACGTTCATGGTTCATGTTAACTAGAAAAAGGGACCTTGGGGTGGCCCTAGTGGGTTGGTCTATGGTTAATAATTAACTGATGAAATGTTCCTCTCTCCACAGTCGCCCGCTCAAACTGCACAGTACCCTCTACTCAACAATGGAACTCTGGTCATGGATTCGACACCGCACCTTGGTCAGCGCAACATCGACCTTCAACAACAACAACAACAACAACAACAACAACAACTGATGGAATGGTCAACAATGGTCAACAATGGTCAACAATGGTCAATTGGAAACTGTCACTCTACCACATTGGAACGCCTGGAAGTTCGTTTTATTGGAAAATCAAACTCTTGTGCTAACCGAAGATGCGAGAAATTTCCAAAGAAACAGGCCTAATGGTCGCGCTTGCCTTAACGTTCCCAAAATAATTGGTTTCTCCGTTCTCTGTCAAGTTATGGCCGCCCCCGCGTATGCCCAATTCTCGGTGCAGAGGACAAGTTCTAAATTGAAATCGCGTTCGCTTGCCAGAGGCCTGACCGTGGAACATTGTTCAGCTGTCGTTTCAAGTTCACTTCTCAACTCTCGAGCCTTGCAAAGTTACTAAAGGAAAAGCGCGCAGCATCTTGGAGCCATTGCTCATGAACCTCACCCTCGCCTCTACGCCTCTGTCAAGTTTCAACTTCATAACGTTTACCTTGGCGCCTTACCGTAGAACTAAATGCTTCAGGTTAGCCAGTTGCAACCGCCAAAACTGCTCAAAAACATGCTTGTGATCAGAAAGCCGTAAATCGCCCTAGAAAAGGTCAAAGACCGATGTAAAACAAGCAAGGCATAGCTAAGACATGCAGGCATGACCACAGTAAAAAGGTTGAAAAGATATTAAAACCGAGCCCAGATATGCACATTTGAACTTGCGTCAAAGATCCAATATGGCGCCTAATTTATGCACACGTCATGCAACATTCAAACTCCGTCATCCAAAAAACGCCCAGATCTCCAACAAGCAAGTTGCGCGTGCATGTCTGTTGCTCGACGTCTGGCGTGAAGGCCGTAATCGATCTTTCTAACTATTTATAAACAACAGCGCATTGAAGCCAGCAATCTTTTAATGGTCAGCGGCAAAAAAGTACCGCCCTCTTATTTATACCGGCGTTGAGGAGAATTTGTTTTTAACGCGCGAACGGACTGGAGAACAGGCCACATTAGCGCGCCACAACATCGCGCGCGCACTTTCTCTCCTCCAACACCATTGGCTTGGCTTTTGTCTTTAAATAAAGGTCAGTTTTACCCAGAGAAAGCCAATTTTCTTATCTGCAATGACTGAAACTATTGCAAAATCCATGAGCACACAGAAAACACGCACTGACGCACGCCTTTCTCCACTCAAACAACACGTCCAACACCATTGGCTTGGCTTTTGTCTTTAAATAAAGGTCAGTTTTACCCAGAGAAAGCCAATTTTCTTATCTGCAATGACTGAAACTATTGCAAAATCCATGAGCACACAGAAAACACGCACTGACGCACGCCTTTCTCCCATCAAACAACACGTCCAACACCATTGGCTTGGCTTTTGTCTTTAAATAAAGGTCAGTTTTACCCAGAGAAAGCCAATTTTCTTATCTGCAATGACTGAAACTATTGCAAAATCCATGAGCACACAGAAAACACGCACTGACGCACGCCTTTCTCCCATCAAACAACACGTCCAACACCATTGGCTTGGCTTTTGTCTTTAAATAAAGGTCAGTTTTACCCAGAGAAAGCCAATTTTCTTATCTGCAATGACTGAAACTATTGCAAAATCCATGAGCACACAGAAAACACGCACTGACGCACGCCTTTCTCCCATCAAACAACACGTCCAACACCATTGGCTTGGCTTTTGTCTTTAAATAAAGGTCAGTTTTACCCAGAGAAAGCCAATTTTCTTATCTGCAATGACTTGAAAAAATATATATATATATACATAAAACGAGAGTTGTTCTCAGGCTCTTTGCAATTGTCTAATTCAAGGATGCAAATAAACGGCTATGAACTTCAGTTGTTGGGCTAGCTCAGTGGTAAACAGAGTGAATGGTAACGCAGAGGTTGCAGGTTCGAGTCCCAGGCCAGAGTAAACGATTTCTTTTTTTCGCATTAACTTCGGCAAGAAACTACTTGAAATCTTGTAACTAAAGGTGTAAAGCATTGCACTGGATTGCGTAGTTGTGTGGTAACACCAACGCCTTGTGTTCCCGAGGTCCGAGGTTCAAATCCCAGTGAAGACGGGGGTTTTTTTCATTTGTTTTCCAGGCTGCTAGGCAAGCAAGTTCATTAAGAACGTTAACAAATCGGCTAATTTTCCAGGGTGTTCAGATAGCTCAGTGGATAGAGCAATGTCCCAAATAAATCCAGGTGTTCTAGATGTTCACCTACCCCGCCGTAGGTTCACGTTCATGGTTCATGTTAACTAGAAAAAGGGACCTTGGGGTGGCCCTAGTGGGTTGGTCTATGGTTAATAATTAACTGATGAAATGTTCCTCTCTCCACAGTCGCCCGCTCAAACTGCACAGTACCCTCTACTCAACAATGGAACTCTGGTCATGGATTCGACACCGCACCTTGGTCAGCGCAACATCGACCTTCAACAACAACAACAACAACAACAACAACAACAACAACTGATGGAATGGTCAACAATGGTCAACAATGGTCAACAATGGTCAATTGGAAACTGTCACTCTACCACATTGGAACGCCTGGAAGTTCGTTTTATTGGAAAATCAAACTCTTGTGCTAACCGAAGATGCGAGAAATTTCCAAAGAAACAGGCCTAATGGTCGCGCTTGCCTTAACGTTCCCAAAATAATTGGTTTCTCCGTTCTCTGTCAAGTTATGGCCGCCCCCGCGTATGCCCAATTCTCGGTGCAGAGGACAAGTTCTAAATTGAAATCGCGTTCGCTTGCCAGAGGCCTGACCGTGGAACATTGTTCAGCTGTCGTTTCAAGTTCACTTCTCAACTCTCGAGCCTTGCAAAGTTACTAAAGGAAAAGCGCGCAGCATCTTGGAGCCATTGCTCATGAACCTCACCCTCGCCTCTACGCCTCTGTCAAGTTTCAACTTCATAACGTTTACCTTGGCGCCTTACCGTAGAACTAAATGCTTCAGGTTAGCCAGTTGCAACCGCCAAAACTGCTCAAAAACATGCTTGTGATCAGAAAGCCGTAAATCGCCCTAGAAAAGGTCAAAGACCGATGTAAAACAAGCAAGGCATAGCTAAGACATGCAGGCATGACCACAGTAAAAAGGTTGAAAAGATATTAAAACCGAGCCCAGATATGCACATTTGAACTTGCGTCAAAGATCCAATATGGCGCCTAATTTATGCACACGTCATGCAACATTCAAACTCCGTCATCCAAAAAACGCCCAGATCTCCAACAAGCAAGTTGCGCGTGCATGTCTGTTGCTCGACGTCTGGCGTGAAGGCCGTAATCGATCTTTCTAACTATTTATAAACAACAGCGCATTGAAGCCAGCAATCTTTTAATGGTCAGCGGCAAAAAAGTACCGCCCTCTTATTTATACCGGCGTTGAGGAGAATTTGTTTTTAACGCGCGAACGGACTGGAGAACAGGCCACATTAGCGCGCCACAACATCGCGCGCGCACTTTCTCTCCTCCAACACCATTGGCTTGGCTTTTGTCTTTAAATAAAGGTCAGTTTTACCCAGAGAAAGCCAATTTTCTTATCTGCAATGACTGAAACTATTGCAAAATCCATGAGCACACAGAAAACACGCACTGACGCACGCCTTTCTCCCATCAAACAACACGTCCAACACCATTGGCTTGGCTTTTGTCTTTAAATAAAGGTCAGTTTTACCCAGAGAAAGCCAATTTTCTTATCTGCAATGACTGAAACTATTGCAAAATCCATGAGCACACAGAAAACACGCACTGACGCACGCCTTTCTCCCATCAAACAACACGTCCAACACCATTGGCTTGGCTTTTGTCTTTAAATAAAGGTCAGTTTTACCCAGAGAAAGCCAATTTTCTTATCTGCAATGACTGAAACTATTGCAAAATCCATGAGCACACAGAAAACACGCACTGACGCACGCCTTTCTCCCATCAAACAACACGTCCAACACCATTGGCTTGGCTTTTGTCTTTAAATAAAGGTCAGTTTTACCCAGAGAAAGCCAATTTTCTTATCTGCAATGACTGAAACTATTGCAAAATCCATGAGCACACAGAAAACACGCACTGACGCACGCCTTTCTCCCATCAAACAACACGTCCAACACCATTGGCTTGGCTTTTGTCTTTAAATAAAGGTCAGTTTTACCCAGAGAAAGCCAATTTTCTTATCTGCAATGACTGAAACTATTGCAAAATCCATGAGCACACAGAAAACACGCACTGACGCACGCCTTTCTCCCATCAAACAACACGTCCAACACCATTGGCTTGGCTTTTGTCTTTAAATAAAGGTCAGTTTTACCCAGAGAAAGCCAATTTTCTTATCTGCAATGACTTGAAAAAATATATATATATATACATAAAACGAGAGTTGTTCTCAGGCTCTTTGCAATTGTCTAATTCAAGGATGCAAATAAACGGCTATGAACTTCAGTTGTTGGGCTAGCTCAGTGGTAAACAGAGTGAATGGTAACGCAGAGGTTGCAGGTTCGAGTCCCAGGCCAGAGTAAACGATTTCTTTTTTTCGCATTAACTTCGGCAAGAAACTACTTGAAATCTTGTAACTAAAGGTGTAAAGCATTGCACTGGATTGCGTAGTTGTGTGGTAACACCAACGCCTTGTGTTCCCGAGGTCCGAGGTTCAAATCCCAGTGAAGACGGGGGTTTTTTTCATTTGTTTTCCAGGCTGCTAGGCAAGCAAGTTCATTAAGAACGTTAACAAATCGGCTAATTTTCCAGGGTGTTCAGATAGCTCAGTGGATAGAGCAATGTCCCAAATAAATCCAGGTGTTCTAGATGTTCACCTACCCCGCCGTAGGTTCACGTTCATGGTTCATGTTAACTAGAAAAAGGGACCTTGGGGTGGCCCTAGTGGGTTGGTCTATGGTTAATAATTAACTGATGAAATGTTCCTCTCTCCACAGTCGCCCGCTCAAACTGCACAGTACCCTCTACTCAACAATGGAACTCTGGTCATGGATTCGACACCGCACCTTGGTCAGCGCAACATCGACCTTCAACAACAACAACAACAACAACAACAACAACTGATGGAATGGTCAACAATGGTCAACAATGGTCAACAATGGTCAATTGGAAACTGTCACTCTACCACATTGGAACGCCTGGAAGTTCGTTTTATTGGAAAATCAAACTCTTGTGCTAACCGAAGATGCGAGAAATTTCCAAAGAAACAGGCCTAATGGTCGCGCTTGCCTTAACGTTCCCAAAATAATTGGTTTCTCCGTTCTCTGTCAAGTTATGGCCGCCCCCGCGTATGCCCAATTCTCGGTGCAGAGGACAAGTTCTAAATTGAAATCGCGTTCGCTTGCCAGAGGCCTGACCGTGGAACATTGTTCAGCTGTCGTTTCAAGTTCACTTCTCAACTCTCGAGCCTTGCAAAGTTACTAAAGGAAAAGCGCGCAGCATCTTGGAGCCATTGCTCATGAACCTCACCCTCGCCTCTACGCCTCTGTCAAGTTTCAACTTCATAACGTTTACCTTGGCGCCTTACCGTAGAACTAAATGCTTCAGGTTAGCCAGTTGCAACCGCCAAAACTGCTCAAAAACATGCTTGTGATCAGAAAGCCGTAAATCGCCCTAGAAAAGGTCAAAGACCGATGTAAAACAAGCAAGGCATAGCTAAGACATGCAGGCATGACCACAGTAAAAAGGTTGAAAAGATATTAAAACCGAGCCCAGATATGCACATTTGAACTTGCGTCAAAGATCCAATATGGCGCCTAATTTATGCACACGTCATGCAACATTCAAACTCCGTCATCCAAAAAACGCCCAGATCTCCAACAAGCAAGTTGCGCGTGCATGTCTGTTGCTCGACGTCTGGCGTGAAGGCCGTAATCGATCTTTCTAACTATTTATAAACAACAGCGCATTGAAGCCAGCAATCTTTTAATGGTCAGCGGCAAAAAAGTACCGCCCTCTTATTTATACCGGCGTTGAGGAGAATTTGTTTTTAACGCGCGAACGGACTGGAGAACAGGCCACATTAGCGCGCCACAACATCGCGCGCGCACTTTCTCTCCTCCAACACCATTGGCTTGGCTTTTGTCTTTAAATAAAGGTCAGTTTTACCCAGAGAAAGCCAATTTTCTTATCTGCAATGACTGAAACTATTGCAAAATCCATGAGCACACAGAAAACACGCACTGACGCACGCCTTTCTCCACTCAAACAACACGTCCAACACCATTGGCTTGGCTTTTGTCTTTAAATAAAGGTCAGTTTTACCCAGAGAAAGCCAATTTTCTTATCTGCAATGACTGAAACTATTGCAAAATCCATGAGCACACAGAAAACACGCACTGACGCACGCCTTTCTCCACTCAAACAACACGTCCAACACCATTGGCTTGGCTTTTGTCTTTAAATAAAGGTCAGTTTTACCCAGAGAAAGCCAATTTTCTTATCTGCAATGACTGAAACTATTGCAAAATCCATGAGCACACAGAAAACACGCACTGACGCACGCCTTTCTCCCATCAAACAACACGTCCAACACCATTGGCTTGGCTTTTGTCTTTAAATAAAGGTCAGTTTTACCCAGAGAAAGCCAATTTTCTTATCTGCAATGACTTGAAAAAATATATATATATATACATAAAACGAGAGTTGTTCTCAGGCTCTTTGCAATTGTCTAATTCAAGGATGCAAATAAACGGCTATGAACTTCAGTTGTTGGGCTAGCTCAGTGGTAAACAGAGTGAATGGTAACGCAGAGGTTGCAGGTTCGAGTCCCAGGCCAGAGTAAACGATTTCTTTTTTTCGCATTAACTTCGGCAAGAAACTACTTGAAATCTTGTAACTAAAGGTGTAAAGCATTGCACTGGATTGCGTAGTTGTGTGGTAACACCAACGCCTTGTGTTCCCGAGGTCCGAGGTTCAAATCCCAGTGAAGACGGGGGTTTTTTTCATTTGTTTTCCAGGCTGCTAGGCAAGCAAGTTCATTAAGAACGTTAACAAATCGGCTAATTTTCCAGGGTGTTCAGATAGCTCAGTGGATAGAGCAATGTCCCAAATAAATCCAGGTGTTCTAGATGTTCACCTACCCCGCCGTAGGTTCACGTTCATGGTTCATGTTAACTAGAAAAAGGGACCTTGGGGTGGCCCTAGTGGGTTGGTCTATGGTTAATAATTAACTGATGAAATGTTCCTCTCTCCACAGTCGCCCGCTCAAACTGCACAGTACCCTCTACTCAACAATGGAACTCTGGTCATGGATTCGACACCGCACCTTGGTCAGCGCAACATCGACCTTCAACAACAACAACAACAACAACAACAACAACAACAACTGATGGAATGGTCAACAATGGTCAACAATGGTCAACAATGGTCAATTGGAAACTGTCACTCTACCACATTGGAACGCCTGGAAGTTCGTTTTATTGGAAAATCAAACTCTTGTGCTAACCGAAGATGCGAGAAATTTCCAAAGAAACAGGCCTAATGGTCGCGCTTGCCTTAACGTTCCCAAAATAATTGGTTTCTCCGTTCTCTGTCAAGTTATGGCCGCCCCCGCGTATGCCCAATTCTCGGTGCAGAGGACAAGTTCTAAATTGAAATCGCGTTCGCTTGCCAGAGGCCTGACCGTGGAACATTGTTCAGCTGTCGTTTCAAGTTCACTTCTCAACTCTCGAGCCTTGCAAAGTTACTAAAGGAAAAGCGCGCAGCATCTTGGAGCCATTGCTCATGAACCTCACCCTCGCCTCTACGCCTCTGTCAAGTTTCAACTTCATAACGTTTACCTTGGCGCCTTACCGTAGAACTAAATGCTTCAGGTTAGCCAGTTGCAACCGCCAAAACTGCTCAAAAACATGCTTGTGATCAGAAAGCCGTAAATCGCCCTAGAAAAGGTCAAAGACCGATGTAAAACAAGCAAGGCATAGCTAAGACATGCAGGCATGACCACAGTAAAAAGGTTGAAAAGATATTAAAACCGAGCCCAGATATGCACATTTGAACTTGCGTCAAAGATCCAATATGGCGCCTAATTTATGCACACGTCATGCAACATTCAAACTCCGTCATCCAAAAAACGCCCAGATCTCCAACAAGCAAGTTGCGCGTGCATGTCTGTTGCTCGACGTCTGGCGTGAAGGCCGTAATCGATCTTTCTAACTATTTATAAACAACAGCGCATTGAAGCCAGCAATCTTTTAATGGTCAGCGGCAAAAAAGTACCGCCCTCTTATTTATACCGGCGTTGAGGAGAATTTGTTTTTAACGCGCGAACGGACTGGAGAACAGGCCACATTAGCGCGCCACAACATCGCGCGCGCACTTTCTCTCCTCCAACACCATTGGCTTGGCTTTTGTCTTTAAATAAAGGTCAGTTTTACCCAGAGAAAGCCAATTTTCTTATCTGCAATGACTGAAACTATTGCAAAATCCATGAGCACACAGAAAACACGCACTGACGCACGCCTTTCTCCACTCAAACAACACGTCCAACACCATTGGCTTGGCTTTTGTCTTTAAATAAAGGTCAGTTTTACCCAGAGAAAGCCAATTTTCTTATCTGCAATGACTGAAACTATTGCAAAATCCATGAGCACACAGAAAACACGCACTGACGCACGCCTTTCTCCACTCAAACAACACGTCCAACACCATTGGCTTGGCTTTTGTCTTTAAATAAAGGTCAGTTTTACCCAGAGAAAGCCAATTTTCTTATCTGCAATGACTGAAACTATTGCAAAATCCATGAGCACACAGAAAACACGCACTGACGCACGCCTTTCTCCCATCAAACAACACGTCCAACACCATTGGCTTGGCTTTTGTCTTTAAATAAAGGTCAGTTTTACCCAGAGAAAGCCAATTTTCTTATCTGCAATGACTTGAAAAATATATATATATATACATAAAACGAGAGTTGTTCTCAGGCTCTTTGCAATTGTCTAATTCAAGGATGCAAATAAACGGCTATGAACTTCAGTTGTTGGGCTAGCTCAGTGGTAAACAGAGTGAATGGTAACGCAGAGGTTGCAGGTTCGAGTCCCAGGCCAGAGTAAACGATTTCTTTTTTTCGCATTAACTTCGGCAAGAAACTACTTGAAATCTTGTAACTAAAGGTGTAAAGCATTGCACTGGATTGCGTAGTTGTGTGGTAACACCAACGCCTTGTGTTCCCGAGGTCCGAGGTTCAAATCCCAGTGAAGACGGGGGTTTTTTTCATTTGTTTTCCAGGCTGCTAGGCAAGCAAGTTCATTAAGAACGTTAACAAATCGGCTAATTTTCCAGGGTGTTCAGATAGCTCAGTGGATAGAGCAATGTCCCAAATAAATCCAGGTGTTCTAGATGTTCACCTACCCCGCCGTAGGTTCACGTTCATGGTTCATGTTAACTAGAAAAAGGGACCTTGGGGTGGCCCTAGTGGGTTGGTCTATGGTTAATAATTAACTGATGAAATGTTCCTCTCTCCACAGTCGCCCGCTCAAACTGCACAGTACCCTCTACTCAACAATGGAACTCTGGTCATGGATTCGACACCGCACCTTGGTCAGCGCAACATCGACCTTCAACAACAACAACAACAACAACAACAACAACAACAACTGATGGAATGGTCAACAATGGTCAACAATGGTCAACAATGGTCAATTGGAAACTGTCACTCTACCACATTGGAACGCCTGGAAGTTCGTTTTATTGGAAAATCAAACTCTTGTGCTAACCGAAGATGCGAGAAATTTCCAAAGAAACAGGCCTAATGGTCGCGCTTGCCTTAACGTTCCCAAAATAATTGGTTTCTCCGTTCTCTGTCAAGTTATGGCCGCCCCCGCGTATGCCCAATTCTCGGTGCAGAGGACAAGTTCTAAATTGAAATCGCGTTCGCTTGCCAGAGGCCTGACCGTGGAACATTGTTCAGCTGTCGTTTCAAGTTCACTTCTCAACTCTCGAGCCTTGCAAAGTTACTAAAGGAAAAGCGCGCAGCATCTTGGAGCCATTGCTCATGAACCTCACCCTCGCCTCTACGCCTCTGTCAAGTTTCAACTTCATAACGTTTACCTTGGCGCCTTACCGTAGAACTAAATGCTTCAGGTTAGCCAGTTGCAACCGCCAAAACTGCTCAAAAACATGCTTGTGATCAGAAAGCCGTAAATCGCCCTAGAAAAGGTCAAAGACCGATGTAAAACAAGCAAGGCATAGCTAAGACATGCAGGCATGACCACAGTAAAAAGGTTGAAAAGATATTAAAACCGAGCCCAGATATGCACATTTGAACTTGCGTCAAAGATCCAATATGGCGCCTAATTTATGCACACGTCATGCAACATTCAAACTCCGTCATCCAAAAAACGCCCAGATCTCCAACAAGCAAGTTGCGCGTGCATGTCTGTTGCTCGACGTCTGGCGTGAAGGCCGTAATCGATCTTTCTAACTATTTATAAACAACAGCGCATTGAAGCCAGCAATCTTTTAATGGTCAGCGGCAAAAAAGTACCGCCCTCTTATTTATACCGGCGTTGAGGAGAATTTGTTTTTAACGCGCGAACGGACTGGAGAACAGGCCACATTAGCGCGCCACAACATCGCGCGCGCACTTTCTCTCCTCCAACACCATTGGCTTGGCTTTTGTCTTTAAATAAAGGTCAGTTTTACCCAGAGAAAGCCAATTTTCTTATCTGCAATGACTGAAACTATTGCAAAATCCATGAGCACACAGAAAACACGCACTGACGCACGCCTTTCTCCACTCAAACAACACGTCCAACACCATTGGCTTGGCTTTTGTCTTTAAATAAAGGTCAGTTTTACCCAGAGAAAGCCAATTTTCTTATCTGCAATGACTGAAACTATTGCAAAATCCATGAGCACACAGAAAACACGCACTGACGCACGCCTTTCTCCCATCAAACAACACGTCCAACACCATTGGCTTGGCTTTTGTCTTTAAATAAAGGTCAGTTTTACCCAGAGAAAGCCAATTTTCTTATCTGCAATGACTGAAACTATTGCAAAATCCATGAGCACACAGAAAACACGCACTGACGCACGCCTTTCTCCACTCAAACAACACGTCCAACACCATTGGCTTGGCTTTTGTCTTTAAATAAAGGTCAGTTTTACCCAGAGAAAGCCAATTTTCTTATCTGCAATGACTGAAACTATTGCAAAATCCATGAGCACACAGAAAACACGCACTGACGCACGCCTTTCTCCCATCAAACAACACGTCCAACACCATTGGCTTGGCTTTTGTCTTTAAATAAAGGTCAGTTTTACCCAGAGAAAGCCAATTTTCTTATCTGCAATGACTGAAACTATTGCAAAATCCATGAGCACACAGAAAACACGCACTGACGCACGCCTTTCTCCCATCAAACAACACGTCCAACACCATTGGCTTGGCTTTTGTCTTTAAATAAAGGTCAGTTTTACCCAGAGAAAGCCAATTTTCTTATCTGCAATGACTTGAAAAAATATATATATATACATAAAACGAGAGTTGTTCTCAGGCTCTTTGCAATTGTCTAATTCAAGGATGCAAATAAACGGCTATGAACTTCAGTTGTTGGGCTAGCTCAGTGGTAAACAGAGTGAATGGTAACGCAGAGGTTGCAGGTTCGAGTCCCAGGCCAGAGTAAACGATTTCTTTTTTTCGCATTAACTTCGGCAAGAAACTACTTGAAATCTTGTAACTAAAGGTGTAAAGCATTGCACTGGATTGCGTAGTTGTGTGGTAACACCAACGCCTTGTGTTCCCGAGGTCCGAGGTTCAAATCCCAGTGAAGACGGGGGTTTTTTTCATTTGTTTTCCAGGCTGCTAGGCAAGCAAGTTCATTAAGAACGTTAACAAATCGGCTAATTTTCCAGGGTGTTCAGATAGCTCAGTGGATAGAGCAATGTCCCAAATAAATCCAGGTGTTCTAGATGTTCACCTACCCCGCCGTAGGTTCACGTTCATGGTTCATGTTAACTAGAAAAAGGGACCTTGGGGTGGCCCTAGTGGGTTGGTCTATGGTTAATAATTAACTGATGAAATGTTCCTCTCTCCACAGTCGCCCGCTCAAACTGCACAGTACCCTCTACTCAACAATGGAACTCTGGTCATGGATTCGACACCGCACCTTGGTCAGCGCAACATCGACCTTCAACAACAACAACAACAACAACAACAACAACAACAACTGATGGAATGGTCAACAATGGTCAACAATGGTCAATTGGAAACTGTCACTCTACCACATTGGAACGCCTGGAAGTTCGTTTTATTGGAAAATCAAACTCTTGTGCTAACCGAAGATGCGAGAAATTTCCAAAGAAACAGGCCTAATGGTCGCGCTTGCCTTAACGTTCCCAAAATAATTGGTTTCTCCGTTCTCTGTCAAGTTATGGCCGCCCCCGCGTATGCCCAATTCTCGGTGCAGAGGACAAGTTCTAAATTGAAATCGCGTTCGCTTGCCAGAGGCCTGACCGTGGAACATTGTTCAGCTGTCGTTTCAAGTTCACTTCTCAACTCTCGAGCCTTGCAAAGTTACTAAAGGAAAAGCGCGCAGCATCTTGGAGCCATTGCTCATGAACCTCACCCTCGCCTCTACGCCTCTGTCAAGTTTCAACTTCATAACGTTTACCTTGGCGCCTTACCGTAGAACTAAATGCTTCAGGTTAGCCAGTTGCAACCGCCAAAACTGCTCAAAAACATGCTTGTGATCAGAAAGCCGTAAATCGCCCTAGAAAAGGTCAAAGACCGATGTAAAACAAGCAAGGCATAGCTAAGACATGCAGGCATGACCACAGTAAAAAGGTTGAAAAGATATTAAAACCGAGCCCAGATATGCACATTTGAACTTGCGTCAAAGATCCAATATGGCGCCTAATTTATGCACACGTCATGCAACATTCAAACTCCGTCATCCAAAAAACGCCCAGATCTCCAACAAGCAAGTTGCGCGTGCATGTCTGTTGCTCGACGTCTGGCGTGAAGGCCGTAATCGATCTTTCTAACTATTTATAAACAACAGCGCATTGAAGCCAGCAATCTTTTAATGGTCAGCGGCAAAAAAGTACCGCCCTCTTATTTATACCGGCGTTGAGGAGAATTTGTTTTTAACGCGCGAACGGACTGGAGAACAGGCCACATTAGCGCGCCACAACATCGCGCGCGCACTTTCTCTCCTCCAACACCATTGGCTTGGCTTTTGTCTTTAAATAAAGGTCAGTTTTACCCAGAGAAAGCCAATTTTCTTATCTGCAATGACTGAAACTATTGCAAAATCCATGAGCACACAGAAAACACGCACTGACGCACGCCTTTCTCCCATCAAACAACACGTCCAACACCATTGGCTTGGCTTTTGTCTTTAAATAAAGGTCAGTTTTACCCAGAGAAAGCCAATTTTCTTATCTGCAATGACTGAAACTATTGCAAAATCCATGAGCACACAGAAAACACGCACTGACGCACGCCTTTCTCCCATCAAACAACACGTCCAACACCATTGGCTTGGCTTTTGTCTTTAAATAAAGGTCAGTTTTACCCAGAGAAAGCCAATTTTCTTATCTGCAATGACTGAAACTATTGCAAAATCCATGAGCACACAGAAAACACGCACTGACGCACGCCTTTCTCCCATCAAACAACACGTCCAACACCATTGGCTTGGCTTTTGTCTTTAAATAAAGGTCAGTTTTACCCAGAGAAAGCCAATTTTCTTATCTGCAATGACTGAAACTATTGCAAAATCCATGAGCACACAGAAAACACGCACTGACGCACGCCTTTCTCCCATCAAACAACACGTCCAACACCATTGGCTTGGCTTTTGTCTTTAAATAAAGGTCAGTTTTACCCAGAGAAAGCCAATTTTCTTATCTGCAATGACTGAAACTATTGCAAAATCCATGAGCACACAGAAAACACGCACTGACGCACGCCTTTCTCCCATCAAACAACACGTCCAACACCATTGGCTTGGCTTTTGTCTTTAAATAAAGGTCAGTTTTACCCAGAGAAAGCCAATTTTCTTATCTGCAATGACTTGAAAAAATATATATATATATACATAAAACGAGAGTTGTTCTCAGGCTCTTTGCAATTGTCTAATTCAAGGATGCAAATAAACGGCTATGAACTTCAGTTGTTGGGCTAGCTCAGTGGTAAACAGAGTGAATGGTAACGCAGAGGTTGCAGGTTCGAGTCCCAGGCCAGAGTAAACGATTTCTTTTTTTCGCATTAACTTCGGCAAGAAACTACTTGAAATCTTGTAACTAAAGGTGTAAAGCATTGCACTGGATTGCGTAGTTGTGTGGTAACACCAACGCCTTGTGTTCCCGAGGTCCGAGGTTCAAATCCCAGTGAAGACGGGGGTTTTTTTCATTTGTTTTCCAGGCTGCTAGGCAAGCAAGTTCATTAAGAACGTTAACAAATCGGCTAATTTTCCAGGGTGTTCAGATAGCTCAGTGGATAGAGCAATGTCCCAAATAAATCCAGGTGTTCTAGATGTTCACCTACCCCGCCGTAGGTTCACGTTCATGGTTCATGTTAACTAGAAAAAGGGACCTTGGGGTGGCCCTAGTGGGTTGGTCTATGGTTAATAATTAACTGATGAAATGTTCCTCTCTCCACAGTCGCCCGCTCAAACTGCACAGTACCCTCTACTCAACAATGGAACTCTGGTCATGGATTCGACACCGCACCTTGGTCAGCGCAACATCGACCTTCAACAACAACAACAACAACAACAACAACAACAACTGATGGAATGGTCAACAATGGTCAACAATGGTCAACAATGGTCAATTGGAAACTGTCACTCTACCACATTGGAACGCCTGGAAGTTCGTTTTATTGGAAAATCAAACTCTTGTGCTAACCGAAGATGCGAGAAATTTCCAAAGAAACAGGCCTAATGGTCGCGCTTGCCTTAACGTTCCCAAAATAATTGGTTTCTCCGTTCTCTGTCAAGTTATGGCCGCCCCCGCGTATGCCCAATTCTCGGTGCAGAGGACAAGTTCTAAATTGAAATCGCGTTCGCTTGCCAGAGGCCTGACCGTGGAACATTGTTCAGCTGTCGTTTCAAGTTCACTTCTCAACTCTCGAGCCTTGCAAAGTTACTAAAGGAAAAGCGCGCAGCATCTTGGAGCCATTGCTCATGAACCTCACCCTCGCCTCTACGCCTCTGTCAAGTTTCAACTTCATAACGTTTACCTTGGCGCCTTACCGTAGAACTAAATGCTTCAGGTTAGCCAGTTGCAACCGCCAAAACTGCTCAAAAACATGCTTGTGATCAGAAAGCCGTAAATCGCCCTAGAAAAGGTCAAAGACCGATGTAAAACAAGCAAGGCATAGCTAAGACATGCAGGCATGACCACAGTAAAAAGGTTGAAAAGATATTAAAACCGAGCCCAGATATGCACATTTGAACTTGCGTCAAAGATCCAATATGGCGCCTAATTTATGCACACGTCATGCAACATTCAAACTCCGTCATCCAAAAAACGCCCAGATCTCCAACAAGCAAGTTGCGCGTGCATGTCTGTTGCTCGACGTCTGGCGTGAAGGCCGTAATCGATCTTTCTAACTATTTATAAACAACAGCGCATTGAAGCCAGCAATCTTTTAATGGTCAGCGGCAAAAAAGTACCGCCCTCTTATTTATACCGGCGTTGAGGAGAATTTGTTTTTAACGCGCGAACGGACTGGAGAACAGGCCACATTAGCGCGCCACAACATCGCGCGCGCACTTTCTCTCCTCCAACACCATTGGCTTGGCTTTTGTCTTTAAATAAAGGTCAGTTTTACCCAGAGAAAGCCAATTTTCTTATCTGCAATGACTGAAACTATTGCAAAATCCATGAGCACACAGAAAACACGCACTGACGCACGCCTTTCTCCCATCAAACAACACGTCCAACACCATTGGCTTGGCTTTTGTCTTTAAATAAAGGTCAGTTTTACCCAGAGAAAGCCAATTTTCTTATCTGCAATGACTGAAACTATTGCAAAATCCATGAGCACACAGAAAACACGCACTGACGCACGCCTTTCTCCCATCAAACAACACGTCCAACACCATTGGCTTGGCTTTTGTCTTTAAATAAAGGTCAGTTTTACCCAGAGAAAGCCAATTTTCTTATCTGCAATGACTGAAACTATTGCAAAATCCATGAGCACACAGAAAACACGCACTGACGCACGCCTTTCTCCCATCAAACAACACGTCCAACACCATTGGCTTGGCTTTTGTCTTTAAATAAAGGTCAGTTTTACCCAGAGAAAGCCAATTTTCTTATCTGCAATGACTGAAACTATTGCAAAATCCATGAGCACACAGAAAACACGCACTGACGCACGCCTTTCTCCCATCAAACAACACGTCCAACACCATTGGCTTGGCTTTTGTCTTTAAATAAAGGTCAGTTTTACCCAGAGAAAGCCAATTTTCTTATCTGCAATGACTGAAACTATTGCAAAATCCATGAGCACACAGAAAACACGCACTGACGCACGCCTTTCTCCCATCAAACAACACGTCCAACACCATTGGCTTGGCTTTTGTCTTTAAATAAAGGTCAGTTTTACCCAGAGAAAGCCAATTTTCTTATCTGCAATGACTTGAAAAAATATATATATATATACATAAAACGAGAGTTGTTCTCAGGCTCTTTGCAATTGTCTAATTCAAGGATGCAAATAAACGGCTATGAACTTCAGTTGTTGGGCTAGCTCAGTGGTAAACAGAGTGAATGGTAACGCAGAGGTTGCAGGTTCGAGTCCCAGGCCAGAGTAAACGATTTCTTTTTTTCGCATTAACTTCGGCAAGAAACTACTTGAAATCTTGTAACTAAAGGTGTAAAGCATTGCACTGGATTGCGTAGTTGTGTGGTAACACCAACGCCTTGTGTTCCCGAGGTCCGAGGTTCAAATCCCAGTGAAGACGGGGGTTTTTTTCATTTGTTTTCCAGGCTGCTAGGCAAGCAAGTTCATTAAGAACGTTAACAAATCGGCTAATTTTCCAGGGTGTTCAGATAGCTCAGTGGATAGAGCAATGTCCCAAATAAATCCAGGTGTTCTAGATGTTCACCTACCCCGCCGTAGGTTCACGTTCATGGTTCATGTTAACTAGAAAAAGGGACCTTGGGGTGGCCCTAGTGGGTTGGTCTATGGTTAATAATTAACTGATGAAATGTTCCTCTCTCCACAGTCGCCCGCTCAAACTGCACAGTACCCTCTACTCAACAATGGAACTCTGGTCATGGATTCGACACCGCACCTTGGTCAGCGCAACATCGACCTTCAACAACAACAACAACAACAACAACAACAACAACTGATGGAATGGTCAACAATGGTCAACAATGGTCAACAATGGTCAATTGGAAACTGTCACTCTACCACATTGGAACGCCTGGAAGTTCGTTTTATTGGAAAATCAAACTCTTGTGCTAACCGAAGATGCGAGAAATTTCCAAAGAAACAGGCCTAATGGTCGCGCTTGCCTTAACGTTCCCAAAATAATTGGTTTCTCCGTTCTCTGTCAAGTTATGGCCGCCCCCGCGTATGCCCAATTCTCGGTGCAGAGGACAAGTTCTAAATTGAAATCGCGTTCGCTTGCCAGAGGCCTGACCGTGGAACATTGTTCAGCTGTCGTTTCAAGTTCACTTCTCAACTCTCGAGCCTTGCAAAGTTACTAAAGGAAAAGCGCGCAGCATCTTGGAGCCATTGCTCATGAACCTCACCCTCGCCTCTACGCCTCTGTCAAGTTTCAACTTCATAACGTTTACCTTGGCGCCTTACCGTAGAACTAAATGCTTCAGGTTAGCCAGTTGCAACCGCCAAAACTGCTCAAAAACATGCTTGTGATCAGAAAGCCGTAAATCGCCCTAGAAAAGGTCAAAGACCGATGTAAAACAAGCAAGGCATAGCTAAGACATGCAGGCATGACCACAGTAAAAAGGTTGAAAAGATATTAAAACCGAGCCCAGATATGCACATTTGAACTTGCGTCAAAGATCCAATATGGCGCCTAATTTATGCACACGTCATGCAACATTCAAACTCCGTCATCCAAAAAACGCCCAGATCTCCAACAAGCAAGTTGCGCGTGCATGTCTGTTGCTCGACGTCTGGCGTGAAGGCCGTAATCGATCTTTCTAACTATTTATAAACAACAGCGCATTGAAGCCAGCAATCTTTTAATGGTCAGCGGCAAAAAAGTACCGCCCTCTTATTTATACCGGCGTTGAGGAGAATTTGTTTTTAACGCGCGAACGGACTGGAGAACAGGCCACATTAGCGCGCCACAACATCGCGCGCGCACTTTCTCTCCTCCAACACCATTGGCTTGGCTTTTGTCTTTAAATAAAGGTCAGTTTTACCCAGAGAAAGCCAATTTTCTTATCTGCAATGACTGAAACTATTGCAAAATCCATGAGCACACAGAAAACACGCACTGACGCACGCCTTTCTCCCATCAAACAACACGTCCAACACCATTGGCTTGGCTTTTGTCTTTAAATAAAGGTCAGTTTTACCCAGAGAAAGCCAATTTTCTTATCTGCAATGACTGAAACTATTGCAAAATCCATGAGCACACAGAAAACACGCACTGACGCACGCCTTTCTCCCATCAAACAACACGTCCAACACCATTGGCTTGGCTTTTGTCTTTAAATAAAGGTCAGTTTTACCCAGAGAAAGCCAATTTTCTTATCTGCAATGACTGAAACTATTGCAAAATCCATGAGCACACAGAAAACACGCACTGACGCACGCCTTTCTCCCATCAAACAACACGTCCAACACCATTGGCTTGGCTTTTGTCTTTAAATAAAGGTCAGTTTTACCCAGAGAAAGCCAATTTTCTTATCTGCAATGACTGAAACTATTGCAAAATCCATGAGCACACAGAAAACACGCACTGACGCACGCCTTTCTCCCATCAAACAACACGTCCAACACCATTGGCTTGGCTTTTGTCTTTAAATAAAGGTCAGTTTTACCCAGAGAAAGCCAATTTTCTTATCTGCAATGACTGAAACTATTGCAAAATCCATGAGCACACAGAAAACACGCACTGACGCACGCCTTTCTCCCATCAAACAACACGTCCAACACCATTGGCTTGGCTTTTGTCTTTAAATAAAGGTCAGTTTTACCCAGAGAAAGCCAATTTTCTTATCTGCAATGACTTGAAAAAATATATATATATATACATAAAACGAGAGTTGTTCTCAGGCTCTTTGCAATTGTCTAATTCAAGGATGCAAATAAACGGCTATGAACTTCAGTTGTTGGGCTAGCTCAGTGGTAAACAGAGTGAATGGTAACGCAGAGGTTGCAGGTTCGAGTCCCAGGCCAGAGTAAACGATTTCTTTTTTTCGCATTAACTTCGGCAAGAAACTACTTGAAATCTTGTAACTAAAGGTGTAAAGCATTGCACTGGATTGCGTAGTTGTGTGGTAACACCAACGCCTTGTGTTCCCGAGGTCCGAGGTTCAAATCCCAGTGAAGACGGGGGTTTTTTTCATTTGTTTTCCAGGCTGCTAGGCAAGCAAGTTCATTAAGAACGTTAACAAATCGGCTAATTTTCCAGGGTGTTCAGATAGCTCAGTGGATAGAGCAATGTCCCAAATAAATCCAGGTGTTCTAGATGTTCACCTACCCCGCCGTAGGTTCACGTTCATGGTTCATGTTAACTAGAAAAAGGGACCTTGGGGTGGCCCTAGTGGGTTGGTCTATGGTTAATAATTAACTGATGAAATGTTCCTCTCTCCACAGTCGCCCGCTCAAACTGCACAGTACCCTCTACTCAACAATGGAACTCTGGTCATGGATTCGACACCGCACCTTGGTCAGCGCAACATCGACCTTCAACAACAACAACAACAACAACAACAACAACAACTGATGGAATGGTCAACAATGGTCAACAATGGTCAACAATGGTCAATTGGAAACTGTCACTCTACCACATTGGAACGCCTGGAAGTTCGTTTTATTGGAAAATCAAACTCTTGTGCTAACCGAAGATGCGAGAAATTTCCAAAGAAACAGGCCTAATGGTCGCGCTTGCCTTAACGTTCCCAAAATAATTGGTTTCTCCGTTCTCTGTCAAGTTATGGCCGCCCCCGCGTATGCCCAATTCTCGGTGCAGAGGACAAGTTCTAAATTGAAATCGCGTTCGCTTGCCAGAGGCCTGACCGTGGAACATTGTTCAGCTGTCGTTTCAAGTTCACTTCTCAACTCTCGAGCCTTGCAAAGTTACTAAAGGAAAAGCGCGCAGCATCTTGGAGCCATTGCTCATGAACCTCACCCTCGCCTCTACGCCTCTGTCAAGTTTCAACTTCATAACGTTTACCTTGGCGCCTTACCGTAGAACTAAATGCTTCAGGTTAGCCAGTTGCAACCGCCAAAACTGCTCAAAAACATGCTTGTGATCAGAAAGCCGTAAATCGCCCTAGAAAAGGTCAAAGACCGATGTAAAACAAGCAAGGCATAGCTAAGACATGCAGGCATGACCACAGTAAAAAGGTTGAAAAGATATTAAAACCGAGCCCAGATATGCACATTTGAACTTGCGTCAAAGATCCAATATGGCGCCTAATTTATGCACACGTCATGCAACATTCAAACTCCGTCATCCAAAAAACGCCCAGATCTCCAACAAGCAAGTTGCGCGTGCATGTCTGTTGCTCGACGTCTGGCGTGAAGGCCGTAATCGATCTTTCTAACTATTTATAAACAACAGCGCATTGAAGCCAGCAATCTTTTAATGGTCAGCGGCAAAAAAGTACCGCCCTCTTATTTATACCGGCGTTGAGGAGAATTTGTTTTTAACGCGCGAACGGACTGGAGAACAGGCCACATTAGCGCGCCACAACATCGCGCGCGCACTTTCTCTCCTCCAACACCATTGGCTTGGCTTTTGTCTTTAAATAAAGGTCAGTTTTACCCAGAGAAAGCCAATTTTCTTATCTGCAATGACTGAAACTATTGCAAAATCCATGAGCACACAGAAAACACGCACTGACGCACGCCTTTCTCCACTCAAACAACACGTCCAACACCATTGGCTTGGCTTTTGTCTTTAAATAAAGGTCAGTTTTACCCAGAGAAAGCCAATTTTCTTATCTGCAATGACTGAAACTATTGCAAAATCCATGAGCACACAGAAAACACGCACTGACGCACGCCTTTCTCCCATCAAACAACACGTCCAACACCATTGGCTTGGCTTTTGTCTTTAAATAAAGGTCAGTTTTACCCAGAGAAAGCCAATTTTCTTATCTGCAATGACTTGAAAAATATATATATATACATAAAACGAGAGTTGTTCTCAGGCTCTTTGCAATTGTCTAATTCAAGGATGCAAATAAACGGCTATGAACTTCAGTTGTTGGGCTAGCTCAGTGGTAAACAGAGTGAATGGTAACGCAGAGGTTGCAGGTTCGAGTCCCAGGCCAGAGTAAACGATTTCTTTTTTTCGCATTAACTTCGGCAAGAAACTACTTGAAATCTTGTAACTAAAGGTGTAAAGCATTGCACTGGGTTGCGTAGTTGTGTGGTAACACCAACGCCTTGTGTTGCCGAGGTCCGAGGTTCAAACCCCAGTTAAGACGGGTTTTTTTTCAGTTGTTTTCTAGGCTCCTCAGCAAGGAACTACATCAAAAGCATAGATAAATCGCTTCAATCTTCGGGGTTGTGGTGGCTCAAACGGTAAGTGAGTGGGAACATTACAAGTTACTGAAAACTGGTTAACCAACTGAGGTCGCAGGTTCAAACCTGTGTACCCGATTCTGGACTGACTTATCACTACCAATTGAACGACTTACAGTGCGCTGGCGAAACGCTGGGTTTGATTAGCTGAAGAGACTTCGGTCAGAGTAGGTGGTGTCGGCCTTGTCAAAGTACCCAGCGCCCGAATAAGATCAAGTACGTTGTGTTACATAAGTCACAGCCAGATTGATGAGGGTAGGGTGAGGTAGGGGGGTGGTGGAGTGATCTATCAAAACTACTAATTCAAACTTTCATTGCAGATCCTTCGCTTCGACTTCGTAATGCGCTCCGAATATCGAACTGTCGAAATATCGAACTGTCGAAATATCGAAATGTCACATCATTCGCTCCGAATTCGAAATCCGCATCCGCTATCCGAATATCGAAACTTCGAATATTGAAACTTCGACTACGAATTCGAATATCGAACTTCGACTTCGAACTTTCGTTTTTTTTCAATTTTTTTTGTTTTTCCCGAGAGCGGGAAGATTGGATGCAAAATTGGAAGTCTTCAAACTCTCAACAACAAACGCTACAATCTCCAACAAGCAATTTGCACGTGCATGTCTCTTGCTCAACGTCTCAGCTTCACGCCGCACACAGTCCTTCTAACTCTTTATAAATAAGAGGCGATTTTAGCCAGTAAAAATACACATGCCTTAACTGTTTGAACGGTCAACGGCAAACACCAGTCGAAGTCTAATATAGGCTGATTTTAAGACTGAGTCGGATAGAACCTAAGTGTAGGTGTTGCGGAGTCAGAATCACATGGGATGTAAGTGTAATGGAGTCTTCATCAAACTGGGTATGAATATAAGTGTAATGAAAGCCAATGATTCCTAAAAACTTCCAGATTACCTACAGCCCCAACAGGACTCAAGAGCATGTTCCAATAAACATCTGTGCAAAGTCTGATAAGAAACCGTGCATGCCAACAGGAGATATCACTTCTTAAAACCAAAAAGACCACCATGAAACCAACTAGTCACATATTCAGCATGGCTTAATGAATTCTAAGAGTTTAGGAACCACCCCAAAACACGCTATTTGGCAAGAGCATGTTACTATGGAGACGTCTGTGAAGTTTTCCCTGTATATAACGAATAACCAGTGCAAACAACAACTTCCAATTTTAAATCCTCTTTCATATATAGCCAGTTAAATAATTTGCTCATCCATCTCTATAGCTCAACAGTTCAGAAAGATGACACAGTATGTTTAAATAAGATTCGATTTTACCTGGAAGAATCACAGGGGCTTAAGTCTTCATCTTCTAGGCAGTGATCTTCTAGTGGTACATCTGTCAGTGGTTCTGTGAGGTGGGAATGACCAAAGAGTGGAATGATGCAGCTGTAAATGTAAGGAATAATAAATTGATAGAGGAAAAAATATAAAGATTGCATTGTAACAAATAGCTGCATATTGCAGGAGGGATGCTTCCCCTAAACCTACCGGTAACCCTAACCCCAACCCTACCTTTTTTTTAAGTTGATGATTGTGAAACCAAGTTATTTCCATTGCCGGGTAATCCTGTTATGTCATGGAACTTTGCTGAACCCTATTAAATTTGTTGTGAGTAACTCCTTAACCCTTATATGATAAACCCTACTAATGGTTGCTTAAATTAACAAGGATCCTTTAACCCCTGCAAACTGAAGAAGGAATATTCTAGCCCTGAAGAAATTGCCTTCAGGGGTTCTTCAAGTAAGGTTTAGCAGATAGAACTACAGTGAACCCTATGTAAATTGTGGTTATTTTTAATTTTAATTTTATTTTTATTTTAATTTGTGGTTATTTTTCACCTTAAGTGGGTTTACTATGTAAACCCTACTTAAGTTTGCTTAAATAACGGATTTTAATGTGAACCCTGAAGCCTGTACCTTGCAACCTTCCATAATCAGCAGGTAGGCTAGCCACCTTCCAGAGCTTCTTGAACTAATGTCGTTTTTAGTTTTATTTTCTCAATACACTGTAATATAAACTGCTATGAATAAACACTATGTATTTCATAATTAAGTAAAGTATGATCGTCTGGGTGAGTGTACTCTTGAGAAGGACTGTTTGAGATGACATTGACTGACGTTTCGACAACCTGAGCAGAAGACATCTTCAGAGTCACCTTTTGAGTCACCTTCTGCGAACCCTCAATACATTGAACTGTAGGTTTTTTTGTACCCCTCCCCCCCCCCCCCTTTCCACACACATACATTTCACATTGAACCACAATATATCTTTTTTTTTTTAACAGGTTGAATCAAGGACCACTGATTGATATTGTGTTTCTGACAAAAAAGGGGAAAAAGGAAGACAAGAACAAAAAACATTACAGTGCTTAATTAGCTTGTATGGCAAAGTTCTTGGATACCCTTTCATGGCGTCTGCTAAAAAATAAGTTATGTAAATTGTCAGAAATAAATATCACAGGCATTATTTTCCTAATACATTGAACTATAGCTGATGAAGAGAAAAACTGAATTGAGTACCACTTGCCAAGTTAAATTGACTTTGTTGTCTAAGGACTTCATATGTTCAAAAATTAAATGAAAAATAACAACACCCAACAAAAATAACTAACGCAAAGCAAAAAGCCAGCAAAATCTGGCATGCACTTTCTCGTGTCCACATAAAGCACAAGTTTGATATCATGTAACCTGTTTGTGACAGTAATCTAAGGCAGTGAACTAGGTCTATGTCACTCTTGCCCCACCCAGAAAATACAACATTCCTATGATCTTGTTTTGAATTGTATCGCTTGAATCAAATCATTTCTTATTCTCTCAGGGGAAACATTAAGGAAATCAAGAAGGAGGTGACAAAAGTTGAGGTTTGACCTTCTTTGACTATAGAACCAAATAACAAATGGCTGTGTACGCATATTTCACGAGCTAAGGGAATTTGATCATCTGTACGAACATTCTATGTATGCCTTGTTCCGGTAAGATGAATGGTTCAAATAAAGCAACCGGCAATGTTCTTTACCCAGTGTTATGAGACCTTGCACTACTCACATGCTATTGCGAAGCGATTCCCAGCGATCGATCGAAGTGGACAACTGCAAGTCTTCATCTGCGGGAAAGAACCGAAAAATATAAATTGAGCTTGAGATTTCCGATGGCCTAAGTGCGTTTTAATAACATATCTCAAAGCGCGGTTGACCGATCTTAGCAAAATGATCACACTAAATTAACCTCAGAACACAGAATGCAATAATCTCACTATCATTTTACCTTGACTTTGCCTCTTGAAAAAATCTCCGTTTTCCTGGCCGACATTGACTCGATTTACTACGGGAAAACCAGATCACATGGGCATTATTCCCGGGAGCTCTAGTGTCGCTTAGAGACGACCACACCGCTGAAGAGAACTCTATGGCTCAAAAGGGATTTTTCTACAGTTTTACCTGGTAAATTCGAAAATCTAAAACTATAATACTCTTTTATCGGTACACGAGGAGTGACGAATCCTTGCCGATGACACATCGCACATGACGCTATCACGTCGCCTAGACACCACACCGCTGAAGAGAACTCTAGGGCTCAAAAGGGATTTTTCTACAGTTTTACCTGGTAAATTCGAAAATCTAAAACTATAATACTCTTTTATCGGTACACGAGGAGTGACGAATCCTTGCCGATGACACATCGCACATGACGCTATCACGTCGCCTAGACACCACACCGCTGAAGAGAACTCTAGGGCTCAAAAGGGATTTTTCTACAGTTTTACCTGGTAAATTCGAAAATCTAAAACTATAATACTCTTTTATCGGTACACGAGGAGTGACGAATCCTTGCCGATGACACATCGCACATGACGCTATCACGTCGCCTAGACACCACACCGCTGAAGAGAACTCTAGGGCTCAAAAGGGATTTTTCTACAGTTTTACCTGGTAAATTCGAAAATCTAAAACTATAATACTCTTTTATCGGTACACGAGGAGTGACGAACACACACGATCACGCATCGGAAATAATTTCCGGAAAGCGTGGTGTCTTTAAAGCTTCGCAGTCAAGGGCGGAGACCATATGTACTCTTTAATTTTACAGTGCAATTCTTTTCCACTGGACTCGGAAAAATGCGAATGACATTAGCAAAGGAACATGATTTGATCCAAGAAGGACTGCTCATTTTGATTTTTTATGGTGACTTGAAGTGCCTTTCCTCTCCACGATCTGACTGCAAGACTACAGCACGTGTGACGCAGTAAGTTTGGATAAATCACTTTTTTTGCACGTTATTGGGATTTCCACTTAAGTTTTAAACGACGAGAGCAAAATCCAGCCACCGAATCGTCTTATGTACCTGCATCAGGACTTCGGAAAAGATTGCTTCATGGCATGAATTACTTTACAAAAGCTTGGCTATTGACAATTTGACTAACTTTGAAATCAAATGTAATGTAATGTCAGAGGATAAATGACTGATGATATTTTTAAAATCCAAAACAAAAAAAAGCAAAAAAGAAGGCTAGCTATTTTGTTCATTGTCCATTTGACTTTTTGCATCATGCAGTTTTGTCCATTGGATTGCACAATTCAATCCTTCATTTCATTTCAAACAGTTTGTGACAGATGCGGTCCAAATGATATCCCCATATGAATTCAGCCACCTACACATGCATTGCATTCTTAAACTATTGAGCCTTTGACGTCATTTTCTCCTCAATCCAGCTCTCTCAACATTTTCAAGTTAGTTATGGTAGAACATTAAATAGGAACATGCCAGGTAAAATAAACAGGTGTTGTTTTGAAGATCAAAGCTTAAAACCTGGGTCAATTACTGTTTTGTTAACTTACTTCCAAATAAAAATTGAAATTGATTTTTTGGTCATAGTAGAACTTAAAGTAATGTTTAGCAAGGGTAATTTCTGACTTGGTGCATTGCAGTTTCTCCTCATCCTTCTGATCTGGGCTTGGAACCAGCAAAATGGGTTCTTAAGGCTATTAAGCAACCATTTTGGCGGATTTAAAAACTGCTGCCATGAATACCTCTGTCGAGGGAGCAAAACAGCTCTATTCAGGCACACCTGTCAAAACTTATGGTTTACAGACAGGAATTTCCCAGCAATGTGGCTGGTATGACACCGACCAAATTCCTGGCCGGAATTTCTGTTGTTTTTTTTTTTTCATATGTCAGATTACCGTTTCATTGAATAGCATGTACTTTAACATATCTTCAATTCAACATCTTTTCATAAGTTACAAACTAAATTTCAACATGGCAAATGGCTTCTTCTGCCTCATGAATAAGGGAACCACACTGGGTGAGGGCATGTTTAACCCTCTCCAGTTGTTCGGCAGAGAAGATCGAGTTCCAGTATGAATTGTCATGGGAATACTGTACCAGAAGTTCTTGCTTTGCCTTGATGGCTTTTGTCGATCTTATCCACACTTCACTGTCCCTTTTGGCAAATTCACAATTGATCCTTTCTGTTACCTGTCGTGAGAATTTTCCAGGCACTAAACTGAATGGAAAGGTTCCATCATTCACGAACATTCCCAGACCAATTTCAAAAGTGTTTTCCTGGCCATTAACTGAAATGCGTCGACCCCCAATTGTCAATTCAATTGCGTAATCCCCATCTTGTTGATTGCGACGTAAGGTAGCCGTCGGTGCATAAGCACAGACAAACGTGTTGGGAGGTATTTCTTTCAATGTGAACAATCCCAGACCGGTTGATGCTCCACCGATGCCTACCACATTGCTCTGCTTGAGACAAAGATATGCCTCTCCCGTCTTAGTAGTCATATATGTACTATGGCTCTGATCACGTGATGAACTGCAAGGGAAGAAAGGGACAATTAGTTATCATTTTGTTTGTAGTCTAAAGAAAAAATAGGTTTTAAATATGTTTACAAGTGTCTGAGGGTTTATCTTAGAACCAAGGAAGGTTAGGATTGTGAAATCTTAGAACACAACAAAATAGCTAGCCTCAAACATACCTTATGTCAAAACAGACTCCACATGCTGGTGGTCTTCCAGGCAGGGCCTTCGTCAAATTGTCATTGGCCTCGCTTCTAGTGACCTTGTTTGAGCACAATTTCTTACAGGCTTCTCTCTCATGCCATGGCAAGTACTTCTCAACACAAGAACCATACATGGAGTTTTCATCCAAATTCTGCAAAACAATGTCTTCTCTGCTGTTGCATTTCACACCAAATACACACTTTCGTGTTGCTCCACACCACAGAGGACCCAATCTGTTTTCCTTTGCAATTTTCTGTAGGGCAAGCAAGCGGTTCTCTGGGTGGAATCTAGTGAAAACATGACTAAAACCAGTGACAACTAGCAGGGCATTAAGAGAAAGTAAAAAGGGCTCAGTGGTGCTTGCTTGGGTCACTGAAAATGGTGACATGAGCCGTTGGCGGCATTCTACCTGTGCAGGAACCAGAGCTTCCAGTTGGTTCAAGAAATTCATCTCAACTTCAGTTACTTCGGGATGCATGAATCTCAACCAGAATTCCTTAAGGGGGCGCCCGTAATTGTCGACAGGGTTTTCATATTCTTCATCAATTTTCTCCTCACACAAGTCAGCACTGCCACTTTGAACAAACATACGCAGAAATAAATGGAGACCACACAAACTCAGGTGCCCGACACGCTTTACAAATACATTCTCAAGGTCTGGAGACTTAAAGAAATGAACTGTAGACAACTCTGGTGCATCGATGCCATTAAAGCGAGTCCAAACTGCATCACGCAGTGGGTTTTCAAGGGTGAAATCAATATTGGTGACTAACCCATCACCATCGCAAGGATTGACTGATTGGTGTGGTATGGGTTCTGACAAAGTTGGTCTGTGTGTGTGTGACACTGATGAGTCGTAATGACTTTCTCTCATCACATCACTGATATTCTCTGGTGCTCTGCAGTCTAAGTGAATCCTATCTGCTAGATGTTGGACTGCTGTTCTGACATCAGAGTCCAAGAAATGGCTCACTGGTTCATTGACATACAGCAATGTGGGGAAGTGAGCAATAGTTCTGGATAGGAGGATGTGATCATGTAGAGCTGTTGCAGACATGGACAGGTTCTCGATGGTATCAAGAATGTTCAAAAGAACTGGCAGTTTTGGTCGACCACGCTTTGGCTCCTCTTGAGACTCCGTATAGGAAATGCTACGGTGTTCAGAAATTGCTGCTGACAGGAATGAACCAATGGCCTCAGATTGCTGAATTGCAAGCTGAAACCGATGTTGAAGTGCCAGATTAAGTTTCTTCAAAACCTGTAGGATGTAACAATAAAAATCACAAATTTAAGGAGGGTGGCACTTAACTATGGGAAGGCAGTGGTTGCTAAAGGAATGTTTTCAGTCAAGAGCCCTACAAAAAGGTTGCATGGATGGTTCTTTGAAGTAAATTTTTCAATGGAAATCTGATATCACTTCAATCAGAAGATGCATGGGTGTGCAACTAGTCCCATTCCTCTTCCATAGGAAAACTTTCAGGAAATGAAAGGAATCTGAGGCAGTTTTTTTTTTCGTAAACTGCAGCATGGGATTGTTATTGGACAAAACTAGAAATATAGTTCTTGAACATCCATGCTAATGATTTTGTGTTAGACTGTTCACGTGCTGTTGCCTCCCTCAAAAACATGTGATAAATCAAGTTACGTGGCTAGGCATCCTCTGTGTTGGTCCTTTGATTCACCGAATGTGGTCGTCAGTCAAACCAGACAAAGAAATTGTTAAATAGAACACAATCATTGCCAAAAAAAAGGTAACTGTAGAGAAATGATTACTAGAAAGGGGTCCATAGCCTTCTTAACAAGAAAAAAAAATTATTCATATGTTAACTAGACAGAAGGAATACAAAATACTATATATTATAACATAGAACAGACAAAGTTGGTAATAAGGGAACCCAAAATAGCTATATAAAGCTAAACTAGGCAGGTGCCTGCTCAGTAATGGAACACATCATATTTTCATTTATCACATTTACACATTTTTTGGCATAATTAGTATGAAAACATTACTCTCGAAGGGGCACAGTGCAAGCTGGCTTCAAGAGTCGATGTCTTTCGTCTTGTAGACTTTGGTTTAACTGCTTCGCTGCACTTGTCAGTAGCCAACTTATGCGTATCTATGTATGCCTCTAGTTACATAAGTATGTTGTACCTGTGTTGCTCGCTCATGATTTTCCTCAATACCAGCAAGCGCCCTCACGTCTCCTTCAGAGAATTGTATGATAGAATCTGGGTGTTCTGCGACATTGAAGTGGCAGTTTCCCAAATACTCCAGGTAAAGTTTTGCTTTCATAGAAGCAGACCTTGCCTTAGCCAACAGTTCTTTTAAGTACTTTGGGTTATGTAAGTCGGCCAGGTCCTGTTGTGATAACTGTTCTTCTTCATCACCATTTCCTTGTTGCAAAGTTTCTCCCTAAGAGATCAATAATGTCATAATCAGCTTGCAAATACTGTGTGCCATATGAATATAAAGTTGTATGGTTAAGTATTTTTAATTGACTACAGTTCAATATGTGTGTATTGCTAGGACAAACATGTTTCATCCAAATTCTGACCTGAAAATAAGATAAGTTTACATTATTAAGAAAATCACAGAATACTGAAAACAATTTGGCTGGAGCTTGGAGAGTCATGGCTTACCATAGATCTTGTTTTGCAATCTACCCTTCTTTTGCGTTTACGTACTGGTCTGCTTTCTTGGCTCTCAGTCACTGTGAACAAACAAAATCCAACAAATACTGGTAAACATGCAGAAGTCTGCATATTAATTATGCATGCTTAAAAGCATGCTTTCTAAAAAATATTTTTGATTTGACTGACTGTGTGTGCAACACCGTATTACCAAGCAGCTACGCGTTAGGGTACCATGTAAACAACAATTATGTCTTAACAAAACATGCTCCATGATAGTGTGACCTAACTGGTCACACTAGGACGAGTAGACAATCTATTTAAGAAGACCCAGGTCTGTAATAATTATAGTTGTCTTTGAATGCTGAAAGCTCAAAAATGCACTTGGTGACCTCCATTTATCAAAGGGGCTGTGTCATGGTAGTGCAATTATTTTTGTGTAGTTTTACCAATTACTTGCTCCTTCTTGATATGAGACTACTTTGAAACAAGGCAACTTTAACCTACATCACAAAAAGTAAATGTCTTCAGAGCACACAAATTTTAAGACATAAACTGAGGTATTTTACTTAACCTCTCCTTCATTGTTTTAAAATGTTATTTTACATTTTGCTTCATTTAGCTGCCAGTTCCCAGTAACTAGATTTGACTATGTTTTGTGACACAGCCCCTTTAATTGTTTTGCTAAAGAAGTAATGAGCTGCGTGGATTTAAAACCATCCAGTGCATATTCACAGCTACCTCCACAAATCGCAAATTTAAGATGGCTTTGATTTCACTCCTGTGATGTTTTTTAGGTGTTTTTAGGTTGCTGTCTTGTTGTCATGGTAACATGACATTGCTTAAAATTTAAGTGTCTATGAAGTAAAAAATGATTATTGCCTATTTGAATTTGTTTTCAAAATGGTTAAGAATGGAATTTTCCGTTTTGACGTATCATTTTCTTGTGTTATGCAAATGAGCAAATTGATGACGTAATCAATGGGTCCATTGGAGGATGAATCACAAAAACAAGAATAGCTCTGAAATTGTGAGAGGGACGATTATTTAAACTCGGCATGAGTGGCGGATGTACATTACAAGTGCCAAGTTTCAAGAGCAGCGGTCTCAGTTTTTGGAAGATATTGTATATTTTGTAATTTTTTTGCCCTTGGAACGTTTGATGACGTCATCAGTTTTTACGCAAAAAAAATTAAAATGTCTAGAACGATACTTCAAAAATGAAAACACCATGTTTCTTTCCTGCAAACGACTTTCAAATAAGCTTTAGTTACCTTTTGTATTTCAAAGGCACTTAAATTGTGGGTAATCTTTTCTGACTAAAATTGGGATTTACAGTTTATACATATGACTAGCGTTGTCAACTCACCGTTTGGCGCTTCTTCAGCAGCTTCGGTTTCCATGGAAACCAGGTCTAGCCAAAAAAAGAGAGGATAAAGGGGTAATATCATGGAATTATCATTTTTATTTTGACCATAAATTTACTAAATTGATTTTCAGTAACTTTTTCATTCTTAAATTGAGCCACACTAAGTTCTTACGGAATTTATCTAAAATGCAAGGGGAGTACTTCAAAAGGTCGGCCCGACGTTTTCAGATTGGCATTCATTTTAATCTTGGCTACGCGTAACTGAAAACACTTAAGAATAGTTTTTGTGAGCTAAAATAGCCGTTTTGAAGAAACTTTGGCCATTAATTTTTTGTTTGCCATTGGAAAACAGGTCTCCTTTGCTTTCCAGATTTTTGCTAAAATCCATGACACTACCCCTTTAAATTGGCAAGTGTTTCAGATAAATCAGACACGCCTTTTGAAACGCTACATTAAACTTAGTTAATGTTGTACTATTGGTTTGGCCGTATAAAGTCTTACCAGGCATTCTTGAGGTACTCATTTGGGCGCCCTCCGCCTGTGCAATGGGAGTGGTAGCTACGAGACGGAAAATCAAAGATAGCACATCTTTAGACTAACAGTAGGGTTGACAATGAATGTGAAATTGTGATGTCAACCTACCAGTTTGAGCCCCTGCAATAACCTCTGTTTCCATGGGCGTGACATCTAGGAGAAGAATGAATAACTAGACAATTGTCTCGAAGTTCAATTCTTTTACACCTATTGATTTGCACTCTTACCTGGCATCATTGAGCCACTGTTTTCAGCTTCCCCCGTCTGTGCAATGGATACATGCACAGGAATAGTAGCTAAGGAACTTTCCTCGATTACGGGCGCCGGCGGGGTTGAAGTGCTGCCAACTTCGTTCGCAGAAAAAGTTCTCATCTCTCCCAACTTGCTCTGTAGCTGTTGGAATTTCTCTTGAGCACTTGCTGGGAGTTGCCTCGCACTAGTTTTTAAATCATTTGATAGCGTTATAACTTCTAAAAGTAAGTTCTCCGGAATGCGAACAAAGCGATCCATATTCGAATGCTAGATGGCTTCTCACATTTGAATTAGAAATTGTAAAAAATAACGGTTTCTATTAAAGGTGTATCTGACGTCATTTACAGCCAATAAGATTAAAGCATTTCCACGATTAACGGACACTGGTTGTTTTTGTTTTTTTAGCTGTTAGCTCCCGGTTTTTTTTTTCAGGAGTCTAAAACCTCATTCAATTGCAAAGATTGTTTCATTCGATGATTTTCAAGTGCTGTAGAGATAGCACGCACTTAGAAACCCTGCTAAAAAAATTACAACCGTGGCGTGACTCCGCGTGCCGTGATCAGTTAGGTGCAGAAATCACCACTGTAGCATGCAGACTGAAAATTTTAAAATTGGGAAAATAAATCTGCTAATAGCCTGATAAAAAAGCGGCAATTTTCTGGTGTGATTACATATTTAAGCGCTTCCATTTTTTATCTGGATTCTTTTAAACGAATAAGACCGAAAAGTTCAATTTCAGGTAAGTTTACACCCTTTGCCAAAGAGTCTTCTAAACTGAAAAAGAAAACAATATGGAATAAATTTTATGAACCCTGAGCTCAATTCTTACTTTTCTTTCAACCTCGCAATTCTTGGTGTTAACAGCTAATTAACACCACGGGATCACGCGAGTGGTCATAGCTCGAGAGTCTTTAGTGGTGTTGCCTTCAACGTTCGCGTGCTGGCATTTTTCACTGGGCACGTGCGTTGGGTGTAGTCCTGAAAAAATAGGTTTACATCCGGTTGTCTCCAAATTTGGTGGGTTTATTGTGAATATGTTTAGCCAATCATCTACCCAGTTTCAGCGTGGAAACTTCAATAGCTCGTATACAACAGCCCTCACTGTCCTCGAAGGTCAGCCTTCGAGTGGTGTGTTTGCGAAATTTCTCTCACTTTTACGGACTGTTCGAAATGATTATTCATAGCAAAACCTCTGCTAAAGGGTGGGAAAAATGTCAGGAAAACAATTTCAAGCACTTTTGAAACGGCAGTTAGAAACGAACAACGGGAAATTGAGGTTAGTGATGACAACAGGGGCCTTAGGGAGGCTGCAAATAATTTCTCTTTTTTTCACACAATGAAACATATTCTCCTTATATATAATTGGGGTAATTATATCAAAACTCAAGACGAAATTTGGCTAGTGTATTAAGTATCCATCATATATTTCTCACATGACATTTTCCTTCAAAATACCGGTTACCATGGCAACGAATAAGGGTTTAAGTGACCATCATATTGTTTGAGCAAAAATTGCATAGCTTTTGCGAAAAGCAGATGTATCTGTGTGAGAATTAGAAGAAAAGGTGAGCAAAATCATTTAGAATGAGCTGACGCAAGCAGCTTTAGAAATGCATGTGTGGCTTACGCGCGTGCACGCTCAGCTGAAAACCCTCCTTAAGCACACACGTTTTTGAGACATGGACGGCAACCAGAAGAGAGTGTTTCGCGTGCCAGGACAGTGGTGTCTCCCAGGTTTTTTGTGTAATCATCTCTAATGGAGAAAAGATACTTAGCAATCAATGTAAATGTGGTTGGTTGTGTGAAGACAAGTTAACAGGGAAAACAGCTCAACTCCCGTTGCTGTCTCAAAAATGCAGGTGCTTGAGGTCCGTAATATTCTTGCACAGGCCACCATTTCTTCAATTGTTTTTTGAATGCCATGAACAAAGCCGGGACTGTCCTTTTTGCGTTGAAAATCGGGCCAGATTGTCAAATACAAATTAAATGAATGCAATTTTCATGTTTGTTGACATACATAATTTTGAAAAATCATTAAAAAAAATCACAGCTCCTTCTTTTTTAGCCAAATTTGGTGGAAATCTTGGTTAACTAAAAAAAAGGCTACTTTTTCAACTTTCTGTAACAGAAGATATAATTTTGAGTTTTTCTCTATTTCTGCTCAAATATTTTCAAATATTTTTCAGATTTTTGTTGTTTACAGTTATTTTTCAGAAAAGTCCTTGGTTTTTATGCTGGGATTTTTTTCATGAAAAGCCTATTTTATAACCTTTAAAAATAGTAGATATTGTAAGCCATATTGTATAAGCTTAAAATTAATGGAAGTCTAAACAATTGATCAGTTTTGTGGCTTGATTTGGATCCCTGCAAATCTTTGGGACAAAACAGAGTGCAGTCTTTGGTCAGCAATCATACAATAATTTTTATTCTCTCTTTCCCCCCTTGACATAATATTACAGATGATAACTCAAACATTGTTCTTTGAGTTTGGTACGGGCTGTACCGACTGTCTCAAGGAATCCTTGGCGTCTGCCCTCAGGCATTTGCGTAAACAAGCACAAACTATGTACGAGCAAATCAGAAGAAATGCCTGGCTGTCGAGTTGGCCTGAGACTGCTGAGGAACTAGAAGAGGGGGGTGCGGGGGTCACGTATAAGAGTACAAAGTTATCATTGGCCATTAGTCCAGTCCAGTTTAATAAAAATATCATGTTCACTACCAAGACAGGGTGCTGTTATTCTCTTAGACAGTTCATGAATTTTTTGTCCCTGAATTTCTCAAATACAGGTGAATGAGAGGTTGATTTAATATGTTGCTTTAGTGACTTGAAACTACATCACCTCAATCATTTGAGCCAGTAAGTGCTTTAAATATTGAGCCAGTTAAATTGACTCCACATGTACAAACATTGCAAATGACAATGATATTATTATTCTTACTTGGAACTAGGGCAATAGACAGAGAACTTAACAGTTGCCCTGTAACAATAGTAATAACCAGTTGAGTTTGATGTTGAAAATCTCATAGTAAAACATGCAACTTCTACTTGACATTGAAAACAAACAATATTTCTTTCTTCAGGTACATTTCGAAAAGTATGTACCGGTTACTTCATAGGGAATATGTTTTAGAGTACATTATCAATTACCAGTTGAATAATCCTCTTGTTCAGACACAACAGAAGATATATGGCAAAAGTTCACCTATTTCTGCTGATTTAATACTTTGCCCTAGTGACTTGAAACTACATTACATGTACATCCATCATTATTGAATTTCACTGATTACCAGTCCAAAATGTTACCCAAACACCCAGGCTAGGCTAGGGACTTAATGGTAGTTTCAAAAAAACTTTACATCAATACTCTCCCAGAGAGCTGAATAAATAAAGGAAGAAAGAAATGAAACAACATAATTTACGTCAATCAGTTGAGCAAGTAATTTTATATTGTTGTGATACGGGACACTGAAAAACACAGACTGCAGACTGTGCAGACCGTCTGCAAAATGAAAATGTGGGTAGCCTGAATTAGGTCTAAATAACATTTGGTTAGCCTAATGAGGCCTAAGTGACATTCAGGTTAGCCTGTTTACGGTTAGCTCTCAATAATAGTGAGGGGAACACCATATTTTACCCCTGGTCTGCACAGACTGCAGTCTGAGTTTTGGCGTGACTGCTGTGACACAGTGAGCCCTGATGGTATCACTGTTTGTATTGCTTGAATAACAATGGATAAATATGTACAAACAAATGAACTGGTAACAATAAGGGTATGACATCTAAAACCGACAGGCGCTCCTAAAAAAGTACATGACAATTGAGTTTAATGTTGAAATATCTGAGCAAAACATTTCATTTCTACTACAGACTGAGAAGAAACTAATTCTTTTTCCAGGCATATTTTCAAAAGTATGAAGAGATATCAGTAAAGTAACTGAAGAGAGCATCATGTTGAAACTGAATGAAGGATGCATTTAATATGAGTTCTGGACAGATGCTAGCATTTGAATGATTATTGTGTTGCTCAGACATTAGATATTAAGGCTAAAACTATATAAGTTACTGCACTGGCTCATATGTTTAATATTATTCTTAACTCTGGTTATATCTCTAGATTTAGGCCATTGTCTTAGCCGTACTGAAGCTGCCAGAAATAATTATTGTTATTCTACTTCCAAGGCAGCATTTACACGAACACGGTTTCACGTCGACACACTTTCATGATCTCGAAACCGCGTCAAAATCAATGCGGTTTGGAAGTGTTTACACGGATCCGTTTTCACCAGAAAATCCAAGTCATAAATGGTACAAGCGAGCTCTGCACTAGGTGCTAAATTCACTATTTTCAATTGAACAATGCAAATTTCGCACCAAAATAGTAACCGTATTCAAATCGATGCGGTTTCGCTGTTTAGACGACAGATAAAACCGCATCACTTTCAAAACGCTCCACTTTTGGCAGCGGTTCCAAATCAACATGTTTTCAGTAACAGTCTCGATCGATGTCGTGTAAACGGAAGGTGTAACCCGCAGCAAAATCGATGCGGTTACAAATAAAACCGCGTTCGTGTAAACGGTGCCTAAGACAATGGCCTTTTGGGTCAAAATGTACTACAGATAATATAGTGGGCAGTCAAGCTATGTAACACAGTCACATCTTTTCAGAACTTCAACTTGTAATATTTTATTTGTAACCATAATAGTGTTTGCATCATGTGGCAAATGGTTGAAATCTTTCAACATTGATGAAAGTAATTTATTTCTGCTAGTGTGGTGCTTTTTGGGCTGTTTATATACATAGCTTGACTTCAATCCCACAGTCTACCTGTAGTAAATGTTGACCCTCCCCCCAGAGCATACTTTTATGCCACCCAGGCCCCCACTAAATAGGGCCCGTCCCCTCCCCCTCCCCCTCCCCCTCCCCCTCCCCCTCCCTCCCCTGTTCCCGCCTCTGCGGGAACTGGGGCACTCCCATTGGAGATGTCCAATGCCCTGACACCTCCAGCATCCTGAAAACAACAAAATTGAAAACGCATCTCTTATAATTTAAATATAATACTGTCTTGTGGGTACAGATTAGCAACTATCATCAAGCCATGATGCCATCATTAATTTTATTATTGAGAGAGTCCTTTCAATGCAACTTATGAAAATTGTCTGCGAACATAGGCAATGGCAAGCAATAAGTTAGTTTTTTTTTTTTTCAATACTCACTCCTTTGGGGCAGTTCACCACCACCATCCAGTGGCTCATGGTTTTCTAGGAAAAAAGTAGTCATTACTGTAATGTGAGTTGTGTGTGAATCAAGTGAACATTCAAGTCAATTCTTGGTATGCACAATTCATATTACAAATAGAAAGAGAACAATATTCGCCACATTTGCTATTGTGCCTCTCTTTCCCAGGAAATATTGTCTGCAAACATAGGCAATGGCAAGCAATAAGTAAGTTTTTTTCTTCAATACTCACTTCTTTTGGGCGGTCGTCCATCTTTGTTGTCTAGGAAAAAAGTAGTCATTACTCAAATGTGACTTGTGTGTGAATCAAGTGGACATTCCATTCAATTCTTTGTACACACAATTTATATTACAAATAGAAAGAGAACAAGAATAATATGAGGCCATAATGTAGGCAATGAATAGGTGTGCAGTGCCCAAGGGAGCAAAGCTTTTGAATGTAGTATGACACAGCCAGTAAACAACAGCATAAATGTAATCAAAATAAACTGAACGTTGATTTAAATATTGCTCAAGTAAGGTGAGTAAAGTAAAAAAAAAGGTTGAACTTTATTACTGTATTAAAGTATAAAGGCAGGAGGGAGTCAAATTATTTTACTTAGCATTATTATTGAGAGTCAGTCCTTTGGAATGCAACTTTAAAAAATAGACAAACAAGGTCTAAGCAATGTTATTTGGTATTTAGATGTTTGAGAAGGTTGAATTTTTGGCAGCTATTCATCTGCTATGGACCTGCTATACCCACCCTCCCATATACAGAGAGAAGACAGCCACAACACCATGAACTTCATCCCCTACTCTTCTTGAATAGTGTGTGGGTTCTTTAACGGCCCACAGGGAACTAATGAACATGGAAGTTATTTGTGGGACGGGACCTCCGGCTTATCGTCCTTATCCGAGAACACTTGAAAGACTAACCATTTGCGGATGTAATTACAAAGCAGCACTTCTCCTCAGTTATTTTAAGACCCTGAGTGTTGGTCTGGCAGGAGTCGAACTCATGACCTCCCGCTTAGCAGGCCGATGTAATTAGATGTAAATGTAATTAGTCAAACACTAACTACCCTTTTTTTCAATACTCACTTGGATTCAATGCTTCAGTTTTTTCTTTGTTTTCTAGGAAACAAATGTAGTCTTGTGTTCACATTAAGTGGGCATTATTTTTTTAGAAAGATACTTTGAAAAATTGAACAACAAGTTTTAATCAATGTGAAACACTCACGTTCATGTGATGGTACACTGATCTCATGGTTTTCTACAGTAGGAAAAAATGTAGTGTTAAGTGTTCACATTAAGTGGGCATTAATTTTTTAGAAAGAAACTGTGAAAAATTGAACAACAAGTTTTAATCAATGTGAAACACTGACGTTCATTTAATGGTGCACTGGTCTGTATGTTTTATAGGAGAAAATGTAGTGTAGTGTTGATTGGTAATCAAAGGCTGAATTTTTAATAGAGGCTTATGTATGGACCCTCAGGGACATGAGTGACTTCAAGCAAGTTAATAATACAGAAATTCATCACAACATTAACATCAAAAAAATCAATTTATGCCCACCATGACTTCATCCCCTACTCTTCTTGAATAGTGTGTGGGTTCTTTAACGGCCCACAGGGAATAATAATAATAATAATAATAATAATAACAACTTAAAAACTTGTATAGCGCATGCTTCATGACAAAATGATCGCATGCGCTTAACATGGATTAAAATACCAATAGGGAACTAATAAACATGGAAGTTATTTGTGGGACGGGACCTCCGGCTTATCGTCCTTATCCGAGAACACTTGAAAGACTAACCATTTGCGGATGTAATTACAAAGCAGCACTTCTCCTCAGTTATTTTAAGACCCTGAGTGTTGGTCCGGCAGGAGTCGAACTCATGACCTCCCGCTTAGCAGCCCGATGTAATTAGATGTAAATGTAATTAGTCAAACACTAACTACCCTTTTTTTCAATACTCACTTGGATTCAATGCTTCAGTGTTTTCTTTGTTCTCTAGGAAACAAATGTAGTCTTGTGTTCACATTAAGTGGGCATTATTTTTTTAGAAAGATACTTTGAAAAATTGAACAACAAGTTTTAATCAATGTGAAACACTCACGTTCATGTGATGGTACACTGATCTCATGGTTTTCTACAGTAGGAAAAAATGTAGTGTTAAGTGTTCACATTAAGTGGGCATTAATTTTTTAGAAAGAAACTGTGAAAAATTGAACAACAAGTTTTAATCAATGTGAAACACTTACGTTCATTTAATGGTGCACTGGTCTGTATGTTTTCTAGGAGAAAATGTAGTGTAGTGTTGATTGGTAATCATAGGCTGAATCTTTAATAGAGGCTTACTTAGTATGTATGGACCCTCAGGGACATGAGTGACTTCAAGCAAGTTAATAATACAGAAATTCATCACAACATTAACATGAAAAAAGTCAATTTATGCCCACCATGACTTCATCCCCTACTCTTCTTGAATAGTGTGTGGGTTCTTTAATGGCCCACAGGGAATAATAATAATAATAATAATAATAATAATAACAACTTAAAAACTTGTATAGCGCATGCTTCATGACAGAATGATCGCATGCGCTTAACATGGATTAAAATACCAATAGGGAACTAATAAACATGGAAGTTATTTGTGGGACGGGACCTCCGGCTTATCGTCCTTATCCGAGAACACTTGAAAGACTAACCATTTGCGGATGTAATTACAAAGCAGCACTTCTCCTCAGTTATTTTAAGACCCTGAGTGTTGGTCCGGCAGGAGTCGAACTCATGACCTCCCGCTTAGCAGCCCGATGTAATTAGATGTCAATGTAATTAGTCAAACACTAACTACCCTTTTTTTCAATACTCACTTGGATTCAATGCTTCAGTGTTTTCTTTGTTCTCTAGGAAACAAATGTAGTCTTGTGTTCACATTAAGTGGGCATTATTTTTTTAGAAAGATACTTTGAAAAATTGAACAACAAGTTTTAATCAATGTGAAACACTCACGTTCATGTGATGGTACACTGATCTCATGGTTTTCTACAGTAGGAAAAAATGTAGTGTTAAGTGTTCACATTAAGTGGGCATTATTTTTTTAGAAAGATACTTTGAAAAATTGAACAACAAGTTTTAATCAATGTGAAACACTTACGTTCATTTAATAGTGCACTGGTCGTTATGTTTTCTAGGAGAAAATGTAGTGAAGTGTTGATTGGTAATCAAAGGCTGAATTTTTAATAGAGGCTTATGTATGGACCCTCAGGGACATGAGTGACTTCAAGCAAGTTAATAATACAGAAATTCATCACAACATTAACATCAAAAAAATCAATTTATGCCCACCATGACTTGTTTGAATTTGTAATGCTAAAAGAACAAAAAAATAAAGATTATAGTCAGATCTATTTACTTGTATGTTATTTTCTGTTGTTTAACTCTGACCTTTGACTGCTAGGATAGGAAGTGGCAACCCCACTAAGTAATTTTTTCAATACTCACATTGTTCCGTAATTATCACCACGCCCTCAGCTTCTAGGAAAGAAATAGTCAATTATTGTTCTCACATTCTTCATACGATTTCCTGAACTTATGGATTTCTAGATCGAACGCCATTTGATCTTTAATTAGGTAGTTTTCGCGAACTTGAGGCAAGGAGGAGGGGGAGAGAATAAAACGAAAAAAAGGAACAAAAACCTTCTCTTACCAGAAGATGCCATGACTGTCCGCTGAAAACTGGTCCGCTACAGTATTTACATTTTGAAAATACCGCGGAGACCTTTCTCCTCCAATCATTCGCCTCTTACTCAGGCCCCTTGCATTTCGGGTTGCGACGTGCCTTAAGACGCCTTTTTAAAATACGCACTTTTTCGGCTGGAATAATTATAACTGTATTGATACAACGCTAGCGCATATGAAACATTGTGAAGACTATAGGAAAATTTCAGTTGAAATTAACAAGTGTCTTTTAACGAGAGAAAACAAAGAACGCGATATGACTTTAGTCATTCGTTCCAGTCCACGCATCGCAATCGACCAAAAAACATTTGAGAGCGTCTTTGCACACAAATAACTCGAAAAAGGATAACAATTTTAGTATCAGACAATATTTACCATTAATTTCATTGTCAAGCGATCAATTGGACATAGAAATCGTCACTGCACGTTGCAAATTTGAATTTCAAAACAAAAACAATTTACGCGTAACCTGGTAGTTTTGACCATAAGTTATCGGACAGGCGCACTTTCAACCCTTTGTTTTTTCGGTGAACCCTTTCTTAAGGAGTCTATTAAATTGGAAAAGAAAACAATATTTAATAAATTTTATGAACCCTGAGCTCAATTCTTACTTTTTATTCAACCTCAAAATTCGTGATGTTATTAACACCACTGGATCACGCGAGTGAGATTCACCAGTCATTGCCTTCAATTTGGTCTTGCTTGAAAGGTGAGCTATATGTAATATTTAACTATGGAGAATGCTAAAAGAATTAAGTGTTCGGCTCGTCTAGGGCGAGGAAATGGCATGCAGGGTTTAGTGTACGGTTCTAAGGGTACGAACTGTCGATGTCGAATAACGGATCATTTTAGAAGGGCAACTAGTAGGGAGCCTAAGCACGCGCGTTTTTGAAACGCGGACGACAACCGGAAGTGAGCTGTTTTCTCTTTTAATTTGTATACACACAACCACATTTACATTAGTAAGTATCTGTTCTCAATGAGAGATGATTAGTATAAAAATCTGGGAAATACCACTTTCCTGGCACGCGAAATGTTCTATTCCGGTTGCCGTCCGCGTCTCAAAAACGCGCGTGTTTAAGCTCCCTTCTAGACTAACAACGAATCTTTACTAGAAGGATTTGTATAACGAAAAACTCTATTTGATTGCTGCTCGAATGAGTCCCTTAAAGAACAAAATACATGCCAATTGTGAGTTGTTGCCCAATGTCTCCCCCACCCCTCACCCAATAAAACGTCAACTCTTCGAGTTCAAAGACAAATCAAGTATGTCAGAAAATAACAATTGTTTTATTTATGATCATCGTATAAACGTTGTTATTCAACACCTTTGAGTAAGTTGAGGACACTTGTGAAAAATCACTGTAGCTGGCATAACAATAACTCTCAACCGACATAATGATCTACTAATTGATTAACAAGTTCATTTTCTTTAAGCTAACACCAACGGACCAACGTCTTATAGTCTGTGTCTATAATTTTTATTCCTTTGAAACGGGATGCTGTTTTATCACTTAACTAGCATCCCGGCTAATCTTGAATTTAATAGACCTATTTTTTTTTTTCAATGAGTAACATATTGACTAATAGCTGGAGCCCATGACCAGGAGCCTACAACTTTCACTGTATTTGTGAAATAGCGCTTTCACAGACCGAGTTATTTTAAATTGATTTTCCCGCGAAACTATGCCTTTCTAGGTAATCATAACTTACTAAACACAGGATTGCTAATGGTTACTCCTGCAAGCCGAAGATGGCTCGAGTTATGAAAATGCCGTTACATAAACCTAGTATCGGAGTTGAAGGCTTCTAGTCATGGGCTCCTGTTTTCTACATTAACGATTCAAAGCCTACCATGAATTAAGGAAAATTAAAGCCTCCAAAGAGTTAAACCTGTTTCTTGGATGGACACTTTGTATTCTACTTATATTACGTAAAGTTAACACGCCTATGATATTTAAATTGCCTGGATGTAAAGTTCACTGCGTAAATATTGTTCTGAAATAACTTATAAGTGATAACGATAACTGATAACTTATTTAGAAGACCTTAATTAAAGAACTATAACAAAGCTGTATTTAACTACAAACGAAACGAAACGAAACGAAACTATTGTAACTTTCAACTATCTTGAAGTAAAAAAACATTGATTAATTTTTTTTTTGGAAAATGAAATTTATTAAAAAGAGATAACGACGTTATCATATGAAGGACCCTTGTTTTTTTTTTTTTGATAGCACTGAGCCGGCTTGTTACAAAGTCTTTAAGGAAATGTACACTCTGACTACAAAAAAAATGTAAACCCGAAAAAGTAATGTTTTTAATTCAAATTGATCGACAATTTTCATCAAAGAAATGTTGCATCGGAAAAAAAAAAAACAATTTGAAAATCGCTTGCTTTGGTTTTCAAAACGGTTGTGGTGATGGCAATCCAGACATTCTGCAGTTATGCGGTGCAAATCAAAAGTAAAAAACAGAGAGATTCACTGTTCTATTTTTTATACACCTGACGATGGATGTCGATTTTGCTTGTCCTGAGTTCGTATTCGCCTTCAGAATGCAAATAGACAATGTCTATTGGATAAACAAGGGCGTTGACACGTTCTCTGTAACTTCTTCCCGCGCTGAGTTTGTACCGTCCTGGTCTTAGCTCGGAGAATTCGGCTAGAATGGCAAATTTTCGGTCTTCCGAAAGCCTCACTACTTTGGCTACAAAAACTTCAGGAGCGCTCCCCGTAGAGTTGGCTGCCACTAGTGCAACAAACTCTCCTGGGTTTGGGAGATATTCTACGTTTCCCTCTTCATCGGAATCACTGAGAAGTTCCACTGACTCCTCACCGAGGCCTCGAGAAGCCATAGATGCTAAGAAATCAAGTGCCCTACTTTTCTTCTGGGCTAACGGTCGTTCGTCATAATACCGTTTTTGCGTCCTGACAGAATGTTTCATTACCGTGGCAAACGATTCCCTGAGAGACTGGTCACCACTTTCAGGCAACGTTAAAAAGTGATTCACCACTGCTTTCCTGATATCGCCGGTGGTTACTTTGACGTTGAAATATTTCTCGAACATGGCTGACACGTAATTGGAGTAGGACGCCTCAGAAAATGGGTCACCCCTTTGACTGACAAAAAAATAGTCGTGCTCTTTTCCGTTAAGTAAACGAGGCCTCATTTTAGAGCGGTATAATTGAAGATAGTACGTCAGAAATGTCAACGGAGTGAGATCAGTGCGATTAGGCCCGTATGTACACCTGGTCTTGTAAGCGTCTTCAATTAACTCAACAGACTGGTCTTCCTTGAAACATATAAAATTCTGATCTTTCAATTGGGCCTCGTTTTGATCGCTGTAAATGCGCAGTGTAACGAATTCTTTGACTCGCCCGGGATTTGCCGAGCAATATAGTAGTAACAAACATAAATCGTGACAACTTCTAGCTTGGTTAACGCCCGTCTTTTCAGAGACTTCCCATTTTAATTCCCGACAAAATTCTAGTAATTCAGAATAGACGACTTTCTCTAACTGGGGTTTTTTGGCCGCCTCGTCGACTCGTTCTCTTCTCGCTATCCGTTCCAGTTGTCTTTGCACGGCTCTTATTTTTTCCTCGTTATCGCTCCTAACATCTTCGTCTCCGCTAGCTTGAGAATCTATATGTACTTTGTTCACGTTAATGATGGATGATATGTACCGACTACAGGTAATTGATTTGAGACCTCGCTTGTCGATCATGTAATTAACGAATTCTTGCACTAACTGGGGATTTGTACAATAGGATAACGCCGGCTCAAGGCATTTCACGTTTTTTAAAAACCACATAAATGCGCTTATTCTTTCGAACATTTTGTCCAAGGTACTGCTCTGTAAAGGCCCCCCGTCACGATTACAATTTATATTGGCCGAATAAAACTGACGCACTTCAGCCAAGTGAGACAGCAAGCGAGGTGACATTTCTGATTCAAGAAGAGTAAAACTGGCTCTCCTTTTCTTATCACTGCAAGCGACCATTGATTGCCCGGATGCGTCGTCTTTGGAACCGGATTCTCGAATTTCAGTGCATTCAATGTTATCGCTTGAAAACTCGGTATCAAGGTTTCTGACATTGCTTATAGAAGCCTCTAACGTAGAACTCGCTTTAATATTTCGTCTATCACTAGTACCATCGCTCGGTTCATTTTCAAAGGTCCGCTCGCCGACCACACTTTGAACCGTGACAAGCTCGATTTTTTCCTTATTGTCAGAATGTTTTTGATTCGTACTTGCAACAAGGCTCGGCTCAGTGCTATGGTCTCTACTACCTTGCGATTGGCAAAAACTAGATACATCCTGTAAGATTGCACATTGTGGTAGTCTAGTTTGGTTAAAGGGCTGTGAAAAAGGCATTGTTCCCGAAAAATCGAGATCAATAGATCTTTCCAAGAACGCTGATTTTGCGGGTGGATTGCTTTGAAATTGCAACCCTAGACCAAAATTAGGCGTTGTGCTTTCAATCCGACCGAAAGCCGTTAGCACTCCCTGAAGGCGAAGCAAATCTTTTTCGCTAATTAAGCTGAATGGATGAAAATCTGACGGAATGCGTTCTCGGAAAAACCTATATTCTCCTGGGTTACATGCAAGGATTTCAATACCTAAAAAACGCATCGCGTAAGTAAGCTGACTGTCCCCGACACTTTGAAACAATTTTGACTTCGCTTCTAGAAAGCTATAGAACAATTCCTTGCCACGCCTAACTGCACATAGATTACTTAAAGTTAAAGACATTGCAAAAATTCAAGAGAATCCCCCCACAAAATAAGAAAATAACAGAAACAGAAATCTCAGTCTTCGTAGTATTTCTTCCGTGCCATCCAATCTGGCTGTGGTTCGGAGAAGCCGGCTGGCTACATAATCACAAAGGAATTCAGCTTACCAGGAGACGTTTCAACACTTTTTCTTTCTTCAATTACAACATGGAAAGGCCGTGCCAAGACGTTACTTGGGTTATCGTTCTGAAACAGAGGATAATTCACCTGAATCAGTCGGGCCTATCCGTTGCAATGAAAACAGTCACCCCGTCCCGCGTGGGAAAAAAAAAACCATGCCGCCTAATAACAGTTGGGAGTAAAGAGAAAAAAACCAAAAGACAAAAAATTAAAGGCGCGCACGACCGTAGATTCCCATCTAAACAGTCATGTCATGATCAAGAAGATTGCTGAAGTTGGCGGAAACGAACACTTTCTACGACAGCGGAATATTACATCATTATTTAATAAAGAAAGTAAACGGTTGTACTCACCAGTTGCTTAGTCAAAAAAGGGTTGAGGTGCTCTTGCTTGCTTATTCAAATAAAATCTGTGACAAGAAGAGAGAATTCATAAATTTGCCGTTTGGCCGCCCCCTTAGCGGGAATGAAGGCTATCGGGGTTACCAAAACGCCCGCGGAATCATTTACTAGCTGAATAGAAATTTAGGGACAACTGCGCTCTCCAATAAGACATGGAATCGTGCTCAGGAAGTAAAAAAAAAATTAATTAACATTTCTAAAATTTAAATTTTCATAACAGAACTGACCGAATTTTCAAACTGTATATTATCGTGTTTTAATTAGAGAATTTCTTATCATATTCGTATATTATATTTTTAAGAGTAACTTTGTATTAAATATACAATAATAATTATAATGCAACAAAACAATGTAACTTTCTGTCTAGTTTTCGATGACATTTTGAATAAAATTACTGGGGTTTGTATTTTGAAAAGGACCAACGGTACTAAACAATTGTTTCGTCTCTGTAAACAGTGTAAAATAATACACTTGAAAACTTGAGGTTATACCAGTACAATCCTTGGTAACTATGTCATATCGCGACAAACTCGATAGTGCGGCCACTGAATACGCCTGGATTGGCTAACCTACAGGTATCGTCTGAATCTGTTCCCCATATAAATAAGGTACTCCCCTACAAAATTAAAAGGACTTGTTACTCACCAGGTTCATGTTCATCTTGAGTGGCTTTGTTCAATAGGTAGTAAGGTAAAGGTATATAAAGTAGTAACTTCCACGCATAGTTCTCTTCTTGGAACTATGATTCGATATCTTTCGTCAAAATAGGTCCTTTTTTTCTACTGTCAAAAAAAAAGAAAGAAAAAACGAAAAGGTAAGAACTCCATTTATCAAAGAACACAGTTACCACGCATCGAAAAGGAAACTGCACAGTCTTGTTTGTGTGCAATTTTTGTATCAGTGATCGATCTATCAAGAGCTGTAAAGGGACTTACTTACCTAGAGCCTCCATTTGCTCGAGACTAAAGTGAAATGTCCTAGCAATGAACTGAGATTTAAGCCCTCGGGCATGCAATAGGCAGTAGTTTTCTGATTGGCCCCTTCTTTGAAAAGAGGTAAAGAACAGGAAATTAACACCCTTTTCATTGTTGAGAAAAGGGCCGGTGCTATTTCCGGTCATGCAGCACCCCGCAAAGAATTAATGCTGATGGTGCCGCTAATTAGGAGAGCAATAAAACCAAAGATTGCGTTCATATGCAAAAGAATAATGACATTTGTACATGGTAGATTACAGTTGACAATGCAGCTAGTTGGACAAATATTACATAGTTTAACGAGCAAGTTACGTTTCAAGACCCAAGGAATGGTAACTGTTTAGATTGCATTCATGTTAAGCCGTATTGCGTTTCGGTATGTTACATTTGTACATCTGCTGACATCACTTAAATCGACGAGGCCGCTTATTTTTAACAAGTGATAATTCGGTTACACCGAGAACAAAAATGGCTACAGTCAAGTTTCCGGCGGCTTGGTCAGAACCAAATGTAATGACAAAAAGTACTAATCATGGCAATGCAATTACAGTGCCATTTGTACATGGTAGATTAAAGTTGACAATGCAGCCAGGTGGACAAATATGACATGGTTTAACATGCAACTTAAAAAGTTACAGTTTAAGACCAAAAGGGGTCTTGAATGGTAACTGTTTAAATTGCATTCATTTAGTGCGTTTAAAGATGTTATATTTGTACATCTGCTGACATCGATATCACTTAAATCACGAGGCCGCTGATTTTTAACAAGTGATAATTCGGTTAGACCGAGAACCAAAAAAGGGCAACAGTGGCAAGTTTCCGGCGCCTTGGTCAGAACCAAGTGTAAATTAGACCAAGATGCTGCTTGTGACTTGCCATCACAATGGAGATTAAATGGTAGTTCTTCTCGTTATCAGTTAAAGGCTATTATAATTGCCGTCTTCCTGTCACCATTTCGCTTGAAAAGAAAGATTGCTCGCCGCTCAATAGAGGTTACCTATACTCATAAACCTTTACACGTGACAGCGATACACCGGAAATGGGACATTAGACTTGCGGTTGCGGGAAATCAACGACAGAAAAGTGAAAAAAAACATACAAAAAAAAAATAGGCTTTAACAACCATAAGATAGAAATAAATCAATTAAAAAAAATAGAATGTTTCTACCATGGGGATTTCTATGTGGTGTTCCAAGTACTGGTCCTACCCAAAGGGGCTTAATTAACGTAAATGTGACCCGTACAATTCACCCATTTATCGTGGTAGTGATTAAGTAAGTAAGTAAGTAACCACTACAGGCTAAATATACAGAACAACTATTAAACGTTTTTCGCCATTTGCCATATTCCTCTAAACCTCAAACTAGGCATGGGGATTAATGATACTTTGTGAGGGACTCACAAAGATCAGTTGGGAATCTATTGGTGTTCCTGTGGCTTAACGGATAGAGGATGTGGACCATGTTTCAGGAGATCTTGGTTCTAATCCTGCTTTAACAGAGTTTCCTTTTATTCTTTTAATTTTCACCCCCTTTGGCAAGAGACTACATTAAGCACTGAAATCCACTAATATAAAAGCCTATCAAAGCCATGTATGGTGTTCTTTCTCAAATGGAAGCGTAATTATCTCTCAAAATTGCATGGTTGCCCCCAATTTTCTTTTAGAGTACCAATATTACATCTACTTTATCTGCCCAATTTTAAACCACGCAGAAAGTATCCCTGTATTAGGAAGCATCACCCATAGAGTGAAAAACCTTAAATAACAATGACCATAAGCAGGTTTTGTGAGGCCGCGAGACTGAGCACCCTAGCAAACCATCGTTTTAATGAAAACCGCTGGTCAGAAACCTGGTTATGGTCATTGCTGTCTAAGGTCTTCACCATAGTTTATCAGAGAACGTTGAGATGCGCATAACGTAGGCACCGTCATTAAATGCAGAATGTGTGAGTAAATCAAGTCTAAGCCTGATAAATACATTTATTCAGTCTAATGACTGGTCACTTAATTAATAAGAGGATCGTGTACATCACTGGAATCACAACCCAGACACCTCCATACAGAACTTGTAAACAAAAATTACAAAAAATATACATGAAATGATTCCTGTAATCCAAGGATGCAAATCAACGCCGTTGAACTTCAGTTGTTCTGCTTGCTCAGTGGTACACACAGTGTGTGGTAATCGAAAGCTTGCAGGTTCGAGACCTAGTTTAGAGACACCGATTTCTTTTTTTCCAATTATCTTTGGCAAGACACTACATGAAATCTGGTAACTAAAGGTCTAGAGAACTGAAGTTGATTGTGTAGTTCGGTGGTAGGGCGAACGCCTTGTCTTCCCTAGGGTCGAAGTTCAAATCCCAACTAAGACGGTTTTTCTTTTTTTTTTTCAGTTCTCTTCCAGGCTCATCAGTAAGGAACCTCCAGTACTGCTCAAAAACATGCTTGCGCTCAGAAAGCCATAACTCGCCCTAGAAAAGATCATAAGACAATGTAAGACAAGCAAAGCATAGCTTAAGCATAAATTGTTTTTTAAAATAGAGTACAAGTTAAAATTACAAGTTAAAACTCAAAAATCTAAGGAAAGATATATACATAAAACGAGAGTTGTTCTCAGGCTCTTTGCAATTGTCTAATTCAAGGATGCAAATAAACGGCTATGAACTTCAGTTGTTGGGCTAGCTCAGTGGTAAACAGAGTGAATGGTAACGCAGAGGTTGCAGGTTCGAGTCCCAGGCCAGAGTAAACGATTTCTTTTTTTCGCATTAACTTCGGCAAGAAACTACTTGAAATCTTGTAACTAAAGGTGTAAAGCATTGCACTGGATTGCGTAGTTGTGTGGTAACACCAACGCCTTGTGTTCCCGAGGTCCGAGGTTCAAATCCCAGTTAAGACGGGGGTTTTTTTCATTTGTTTTCCAGGCTGCTAGGCAAGCAAGTTCATTAAGAACGTTAACAAATCGGCTAATTTTCCAGGGTGTTCAGATAGCTCAGTGGATAGAGCAATGTCCCAAATAAATCCAGGTGTTCTAGATGTTCACCTACCCCGCCGTAGGTTCACGTTCATGGTTCATGTTAACTAGAAAAAGGGACCTTGGGGTGGCCCTAGTGGGTTGGTCTATGGTTAATAATTAACTGATGAAATGTTCCTCTCTCCACAGTCGCCCGCTCAAACTGCACAGTACCCTCTACTCAACAATGGAACTCTGGTCATGGATTCGACACCGCACCTTGGTCAGCGCAACATCGACCTTCAACAACAACAACAACAACAACAACAACAACAACAACTGATGGAATGGTCAACAATGGTCAACAATGGTCAACAATGGTCAATTGGAAACTGTCACTCTACCACATTGGAACGCCTGGAAGTTCGTTTTATTGGAAAATCAAACTCTTGTGCTAACCGAAGATGCGAGAAATTTCCAAAGAAACAGGCCTAATGGTCGCGCTTGCCTTAACGTTCCCAAAATAATTGGTTTCTCCGTTCTCTGTCAAGTTATGGCCGCCCCCGCGTATGCCCAATTCTCGGTGCAGAGGACAAGTTCTAAATTGAAATCGCGTTCGCTTGCCAGAGGCCTGACCGTGGAACATTGTTCAGCTGTCGTTTCAAGTTCACTTCTCAACTCTCGAGCCTTGCAAAGTTACTAAAGGAAAAGCGCGCAGCATCTTGGAGCCATTGCTCATGAACCTCACCCTCGCCTCTACGCCTCTGTCAAGTTTCAACTTCATAACGTTTACCTTGGCGCCTTACCGTAGAACTAAATGCTTCAGGTTAGCCAGTTGCAACCGCCAAAACTGCTCAAAAACATGCTTGTGATCAGAAAGCCGTAAATCGCCCTAGAAAAGGTCAAAGACCGATGTAAAACAAGCAAGGCATAGCTAAGACATGCAGGCATGACCACAGTAAAAAGGTTGAAAAGATATTAAAACCGAGCCCAGATATGCACATTTGAACTTGCGTCAAAGATCCAATATGGCGCCTAATTTATGCACACGTCATGCAACATTCAAACTCCGTCATCCAAAAAACGCCCAGATCTCCAACAAGCAAGTTGCGCGTGCATGTCTGTTGCTCGACGTCTGGCGTGAAGGCCGTAATCGATCTTTCTAACTATTTATAAACAACAGCGCATTGAAGCCAGCAATCTTTTAATGGTCAGCGGCAAAAAAGTACCGCCCTCTTATTTATACCGGCGTTGAGGAGAATTTGTTTTTAACGCGCGAACGGACTGGAGAACAGGCCACATTAGCGCGCCACAACATCGCGCGCGCACTTTCTCTCCTCCAACACCATTGGCTTGGCTTTTGTCTTTAAATAAAGGTCAGTTTTACCCAGAGAAAGCCAATTTTCTTATCTGCAATGACTGAAACTATTGCAAAATCCATGAGCACACAGAAAACACGCACTGACGCACGCCTTTCTCCCATCAAACAACACGTCCAACACCATTGGCTTGGCTTTTGTCTTTAAATAAAGGTCAGTTTTACCCAGAGAAAGCCAATTTTCTTATCTGCAATGACTGAAACTATTGCAAAATCCATGAGCACACAGAAAACACGCACTGACGCACGCCTTTCTCCCATCAAACAACACGTCCAACACCATTGGCTTGGCTTTTGTCTTTAAATAAAGGTCAGTTTTACCCAGAGAAAGCCAATTTTCTTATCTGCAATGACTGAAACTATTGCAAAATCCATGAGCACACAGAAAACACGCACTGACGCACGCCTTTCTCCCATCAAACAACACGTCCAACACCATTGGCTTGGCTTTTGTCTTTAAATAAAGGTCAGTTTTACCCAGAGAAAGCCAATTTTCTTATCTGCAATGACTGAAACTATTGCAAAATCCATGAGCACACAGAAAACACGCACTGACGCACGCCTTTCTCCCATCAAACAACACGTCCAACACCATTGGCTTGGCTTTTGTCTTTAAATAAAGGTCAGTTTTACCCAGAGAAAGCCAATTTTCTTATCTGCAATGACTGAAACTATTGCAAAATCCATGAGCACACAGAAAACACGCACTGACGCACGCCTTTCTCCCATCAAACAACACGTCCAACACCATTGGCTTGGCTTTTGTCTTTAAATAAAGGTCAGTTTTACCCAGAGAAAGCCAATTTTCTTATCTGCAATGACTTGAAAAAATATATATATATATACATAAAACGAGAGTTGTTCTCAGGCTCTTTGCAATTGTCTAATTCAAGGATGCAAATAAACGGCTATGAACTTCAGTTGTTGGGCTAGCTCAGTGGTAAACAGAGTGAATGGTAACGCAGAGGTTGCAGGTTCGAGTCCCAGGCCAGAGTAAACGATTTCTTTTTTTCGCATTAACTTCGGCAAGAAACTACTTGAAATCTTGTAACTAAAGGTGTAAAGCATTGCACTGGATTGCGTAGTTGTGTGGTAACACCAACGCCTTGTGTTCCCGAGGTCCGAGGTTCAAATCCCAGTGAAGACGGGCGCTTTTTCATTTGTTTTCCAGGCTGCTAGGCAAGCAAGTTCATTAAGAACGTTAACAAATCGGCTAATTTTCCAGGGTGTTCAGATAGCTCAGTGGATAGAGCAATGTCCCAAATAAATCCAGGTGTTCTAGATGTTCACCTACCCCGCCGTAGGTTCACGTTCATGGTTCATGTTAACTAGAAAAAGGGACCTTGGGGTGGCCCTAGTGGGTTGGTCTATGGTTAATAATTAACTGATGAAATGTTCCTCTCTCCACAGTCGCCCGCTCAAACTGCACAGTACCCTCTACTCAACAATGGAACTCTGGTCATGGATTCGACACCGCACCTTGGTCAGCGCAACATCGACCTTCAACAACAACAACAACAACAACAACAACAACAACAACTGATGGAATGGTCAACAATGGTCAACAATGGTCAACAATGGTCAATTGGAAACTGTCACTCTACCACATTGGAACGCCTGGAAGTTCGTTTTATTGGAAAATCAAACTCTTGTGCTAACCGAAGATGCGAGAAATTTCCAAAGAAACAGGCCTAATGGTCGCGCTTGCCTTAACGTTCCCAAAATAATTGGTTTCTCCGTTCTCTGTCAAGTTATGGCCGCCCCCGCGTATGCCCAATTCTCGGTGCAGAGGACAAGTTCTAAATTGAAATCGCGTTCGCTTGCCAGAGGCCTGACCGTGGAACATTGTTCAGCTGTCGTTTCAAGTTCACTTCTCAACTCTCGAGCCTTGCAAAGTTACTAAAGGAAAAGCGCGCAGCATCTTGGAGCCATTGCTCATGAACCTCACCCTCGCCTCTACGCCTCTGTCAAGTTTCAACTTCATAACGTTTACCTTGGCGCCTTACCGTAGAACTAAATGCTTCAGGTTAGCCAGTTGCAACCGCCAAAACTGCTCAAAAACATGCTTGTGATCAGAAAGCCGTAAATCGCCCTAGAAAAGGTCAAAGACCGATGTAAAACAAGCAAGGCATAGCTAAGACATGCAGGCATGACCACAGTAAAAAGGTTGAAAAGATATTAAAACCGAGCCCAGATATGCACATTTGAACTTGCGTCAAAGATCCAATATGGCGCCTAATTTATGCACACGTCATGCAACATTCAAACTCCGTCATCCAAAAAACGCCCAGATCTCCAACAAGCAAGTTGCGCGTGCATGTCTGTTGCTCGACGTCTGGCGTGAAGGCCGTAATCGATCTTTCTAACTATTTATAAACAACAGCGCATTGAAGCCAGCAATCTTTTAATGGTCAGCGGCAAAAAAGTACCGCCCTCTTATTTATACCGGCGTTGAGGAGAATTTGTTTTTAACGCGCGAACGGACTGGAGAACAGGCCACATTAGCGCGCCACAACATCGCGCGCGCACTTTCTCTCCTCCAACACCATTGGCTTGGCTTTTGTCTTTAAATAAAGGTCAGTTTTACCCAGAGAAAGCCAATTTTCTTATCTGCAATGACTGAAACTATTGCAAAATCCATGAGCACACAGAAAACACGCACTGACGCACGCCTTTCTCCCATCAAACAACACGTCCAACACCATTGGCTTGGCTTTTGTCTTTAAATAAAGGTCAGTTTTACCCAGAGAAAGCCAATTTTCTTATCTGCAATGACTGAAACTATTGCAAAATCCATGAGCACACAGAAAACACGCACTGACGCACGCCTTTCTCCCATCAAACAACACGTCCAACACCATTGGCTTGGCTTTTGTCTTTAAATAAAGGTCAGTTTTACCCAGAGAAAGCCAATTTTCTTATCTGCAATGACTGAAACTATTGCAAAATCCATGAGCACACAGAAAACACGCACTGACGCACGCCTTTCTCCCATCAAACAACACGTCCAACACCATTGGCTTGGCTTTTGTCTTTAAATAAAGGTCAGTTTTACCCAGAGAAAGCCAATTTTCTTATCTGCAATGACTGAAACTATTGCAAAATCCATGAGCACACAGAAAACACGCACTGACGCACGCCTTTCTCCCATCAAACAACACGTCCAACACCATTGGCTTGGCTTTTGTCTTTAAATAAAGGTCAGTTTTACCCAGAGAAAGCCAATTTTCTTATCTGCAATGACTGAAACTATTGCAAAATCCATGAGCACACAGAAAACACGCACTGACGCACGCCTTTCTCCCATCAAACAACACGTCCAACACCATTGGCTTGGCTTTTGTCTTTAAATAAAGGTCAGTTTTACCCAGAGAAAGCCAATTTTCTTATCTGCAATGACTTGAAAAAATATATATATATATACATAAAACGAGAGTTGTTCTCAGGCTCTTTGCAATTGTCTAATTCAAGGATGCAAATAAACGGCTATGAACTTCAGTTGTTGGGCTAGCTCAGTGGTAAACAGAGTGAATGGTAACGCAGAGGTTGCAGGTTCGAGTCCCAGGCCAGAGTAAACGATTTCTTTTTTTCGCATTAACTTCGGCAAGAAACTACTTGAAATCTTGTAACTAAAGGTGTAAAGCATTGCACTGGATTGCGTAGTTGTGTGGTAACACCAACGCCTTGTGTTCCCGAGGTCCGAGGTTCAAATCCCAGTGAAGACGGGGGTTTTTTTCATTTGTTTTCCAGGCTGCTAGGCAAGCAAGTTCATTAAGAACGTTAACAAATCGGCTAATTTTCCAGGGTGTTCAGATAGCTCAGTGGATAGAGCAATGTCCCAAATAAATCCAGGTGTTCTAGATGTTCACCTACCCCGCCGTAGGTTCACGTTCATGGTTCATGTTAACTAGAAAAAGGGACCTTGGGGTGGCCCTAGTGGGTTGGTCTATGGTTAATAATTAACTGATGAAATGTTCCTCTCTCCACAGTCGCCCGCTCAAACTGCACAGTACCCTCTACTCAACAATGGAACTCTGGTCATGGATTCGACACCGCACCTTGGTCAGCGCAACATCGACCTTCAACAACAACAACAACAACAACAACAACAACAACTGATGGAATGGTCAACAATGGTCAACAATGGTCAACAATGGTCAATTGGAAACTGTCACTCTACCACATTGGAACGCCTGGAAGTTCGTTTTATTGGAAAATCAAACTCTTGTGCTAACCGAAGATGCGAGAAATTTCCAAAGAAACAGGCCTAATGGTCGCGCTTGCCTTAACGTTCCCAAAATAATTGGTTTCTCCGTTCTCTGTCAAGTTATGGCCGCCCCGCGTATGCCCAATTCTCGGTGCAGAGGACAAAGTTCTAAATTGAAATCGCGTTCGCTTGCCAGAGGCCTGACCGTGGAACATTGTTCAGCTGTCGTTTCAAGTTCACTTCTCAACTCTCGAGCCTTGCAAAGTTACTAAAGGAAAAGCGCGCAGCATCTTGGAGCCATTGCTCATGAACCTCACCCTCGCCTCTACGCCTCTGTCAAGTTTCAACTTCATAACGTTTACCTTGGCGCCTTACCGTAGAACTAAATGCTTCAGGTTAGCCAGTTGCAACCGCCAAAACTGCTCAAAAACATGCTTGTGATCAGAAAGCCGTAAATCGCCCTAGAAAAGGTCAAAGACCGATGTAAAACAAGCAAGGCATAGCTAAGACATGCAGGCATGGACCACAGTTAAAAAGGTTGAAAAGATATTAAAACCGAGCCCAGATATGCACATTTGAACTTGCGTCAAAGATCTCAATATGGCGCCTAATTTATGCACACGTCATGCAACATTCAAACTCCGTCATCCAAAAAACGCCCAGATCTCCAACAAGCACGTTGGCGTGCATGTCTGTTGCTCGACGTCTGGCGTGAAGGCCGTAATCGAATCTTTCTAACTATTTATAAACAAAAGCGCATAAGCCAGCAATCTTTTGAATGGTCAGCGGCAAAAAAGTACCCGCCCTCTTATTGATTACCGGGCGTTGAGGAGAAATTTGTTTTCTAAACGCGGCGAACGGACTGGGAACAGGCCACATAGCGCGCCACACAACATCGCGCGCGACACGTTTCATCTCCTCCAAAACAAACATTGGCTTGGCTATTTGTTCTTTGAAATAAAAGGTCAGTTTTACCCAG
>NW_027179620.1:25000-77049 GCF_036669935.1 Montipora foliosa | reverse complement strand
AATTAACCCTTAGCAGAATTAACCCTTAGCAGAATTAACCCTTAGCAGAATTAACCCTTAGCAGAATTAACCCTTAGCAGAATTAACCCTTAGCAGAATTACCCTTAGCAGAATTAACCCTTAGCAGAATTAACCCTTAGCAGAATTAACCTTAGCAGAATTAACCCTTAGCAGAATTACCCTTAGCAGAATTAACCCTTAGCAGAATTAACCCTTAGCAGAATTAACCCTTAGCAGAATTAACCCTTAGCAGAATTAACCCTTAGCAGAATTAACCCTTAGCAGAATTAACCCTTAGCAGAATTAAACCCTTAGCAGAATTACCCTTAGCAGAATTAACCCTTAGCAGAATTAACCTTAGCAGAATTAACCCTTAGCAGAATTAACCCTTAGCAGAATTAACCCTTAGCAGAATTAACCCTTAGCAGAATTAACCCTTAGCAGAATTAACCCTTAGCAGAATTAACCCTTAGCAGAATTAACCCTTAGCAGAATTAACCCTTAGCAGAATTAACCCTTAGCAGAATTAACCCTTAGCAGAATTAACCCTTAGCAGAATTAACCCTTAGCAGAATTAACCCTTAGCAGAATTAACCCTTAGCAGAATTAACCCTTAGCAGAATTAACCCTTAGCAGAATTAACCCTTAGCAGAATTAACCCTTAGCAGAATTAACCCTTAGCAGAATTAACCCTTAGCAGAATTAACCCTTAGCAGAATTAACCCTTAGCAGAATTAACCCTTAGCAGAATTAACCCTTAGCAGAATTAACCCTTAGCAGAATTAACCCTTAGCAGAATTAACCCTTAGCAGAATTAACCCTTAGCAGAATTAACCCTTAGCAGAATTAACCCTTAGCAGAATTAACCCTTAGCAGAATTAACCCTTAGCAGAATTAACCCTTAGCAGAATTAACCCTTAGCAGAATTAACCCTTAGCAGAATTAACCCTTAGCAGAATTAACCCTTAGCAGAATTAACCCTTAGCAGAATTAACCCTTAGCAGAATTAACCCTTAGCAGAATTAACCCTTAGCAGAATTAACCCTTAGCAGAATTAACCCTTAGCAGAATTAACCCTTAGCAGAATTAACCCTTAGCAGAATTAACCCTTAGCAGAATTAACCCTTAGCAGAATTAACCCTTAGCAGAATTAACCCTTAGCAGAATTAACCCTTAGCAGAATTAACCCTTAGCAGAATTAACCCTTAGCAGAATTAACCCTTAGCAGAATTAACCCTTAGCAGAATTAACCCTTAGCAGAATTAACCCTTAGCAGAATTAACCCTTAGCAGAATTAACCCTTAGCAGAATTAACCCTTAGCAGAATTAACCCTTAGCAGAATTAACCCTTAGCAGAATTAACCCTTAGCAGAATTAACCCTTAGCAGAATTAACCCTTAGCAGAATTAACCCTTAGCAGAATTAACCCTTAGCAGAATTAACCCTTAGCAGAATTAACCCTTAGCAGAATTAACCCTTAGCAGAATTAACCCTTAGCAGAATTAACCCTTAGCAGAATTAACCCTTAGCAGAATTAACCCTTAGCAGAATTAACCCTTAGCAGAATTAACCCTTAGCAGAATTAACCCTTAGCAGAATTAACCCTTAGCAGAATTAACCCTTAGCAGAATTAACCCTTAGCAGAATTAACCCTTAGCAGAATTAACCCTTAGCAGAATTAACCCTTAGCAGAATTAACCCTTAGCAGAATTAACCCTTAGCAGAATTAACCCTTAGCAGAATTAACCCTTAGCAGAATTAACCCTTAGCAGAATTAACCCTTAGCAGAATTAACCCTTAGCAGAATTAACCCTTAGCAGAATTAACCCTTAGCAGAATTAACCCTTAGCAGAATTAACCCTTAGCAGAATTAACCCTTAGCAGAATTAACCCTTAGCAGAATTAACCCTTAGCAGAATTAACCCTTAGCAGAATTAACCCTTAGCAGAATTAACCCTTAGCAGAATTAACCCTTAGCAGAATTAACCCTTAGCAGAATTAACCCTTAGCAGAATTAACCCTTAGCAGAATTAACCCTTAGCAGAATTAACCCTTAGCAGAATTAACCCTTAGCAGAATTAACCCTTAGCAGAATTAACCCTTAGCAGAATTAACCCTTAGCAGAATTAACCCTTAGCAGAATTAACCCTTAGCAGAATTAACCCTTAGCAGAATTAACCCTTAGCAGAATTAACCCTTAGCAGAATTAACCCTTAGCAGAATTAACCCTTAGCAGAATTAACCCTTAGCAGAATTAACCCTTAGCAGAATTAACCCTTAGCAGAATTAACCCTTAGCAGAATTAACCCTTAGCAGAATTAACCCTTAGCAGAATTAACCCTTAGCAGAATTAACCCTTAGCAGAATTAACCCTTAGCAGAATTAACCCTTAGCAGAATTAACCCTTAGCAGAATTAACCCTTAGCAGAATTAACCCTTAGCAGAATTAACCCTTAGCAGAATTAACCCTTAGCAGAATTAACCCTTAGCAGAATTAACCCTTAGCAGAATTAACCCTTAGCAGAATTAACCCTTAGCAGAATTAACCCTTAGCAGAATTAACCCTTAGCAGAATTAACCCTTAGCAGAATTAACCCTTAGCAGAATTAACCCTTAGCAGAATTAACCCTTAGCAGAATTAACCCTTAGCAGAATTAACCCTTAGCAGAATTAACCCTTAGCAGAATTAACCCTTAGCAGAATTAACCCTTAGCAGAATTAACCCTTAGCAGAATTAACCCTTAGCAGAATTAACCCTTAGCAGAATTAACCCTTAGCAGAATTAACCCTTAGCAGAATTAACCCTTAGCAGAATTAACCCTTAGCAGAATTAACCCTTAGCAGAATTAACCCTTAGCAGAATTAACCCTTAGCAGAATTAACCCTTAGCAGAATTAACCCTTAGCAGAATTAACCCTTAGCAGAATTAACCCTTAGCAGAATTAACCCTTAGCAGAATTAACCCTTAGCAGAATTAACCCTTAGCAGAATTAACCCTTAGCAGAATTAACCCTTAGCAGAATTAACCCTTAGCAGAATTAACCCTTAGCAGAATTAACCCTTAGCAGAATTAACCCTTAGCAGAATTAACCCTTAGCAGAATTAACCCTTAGCAGAATTAACCCTTAGCAGAATTAACCCTTAGCAGAATTAACCCTTAGCAGAATTAACCCTTAGCAGAATTAACCCTTAGCAGAATTAACCCTTAGCAGAATTAACCCTTAGCAGAATTAACCCTTAGCAGAATTAACCCTTAGCAGAATTAACCCTTAGCAGAATTAACCCTTAGCAGAATTAACCCTTAGCAGAATTAACCCTTAGCAGAATTAACCCTTAGCAGAATTAACCCTTAGCAGAATTAACCCTTAGCAGAATTAACCCTTAGCAGAATTAACCCTTAGCAGAATTAACCCTTAGCAGAATTAACCCTTAGCAGAATTAACCCTTAGCAGAATTAACCCTTAGCAGAATTAACCCTTAGCAGAATTAACCCTTAGCAGAATTAACCCTTAGCAGAATTAACCCTTAGCAGAATTAACCCTTAGCAGAATTAACCCTTAGCAGAATTAACCCTTAGCAGAATTAACCCTTAGCAGAATTAACCCTTAGCAGAATTAACCCTTAGCAGAATTAACCCTTAGCAGAATTAACCCTTAGCAGAATTAACCCTTAGCAGAATTAACCCTTAGCAGAATTAACCCTTAGCAGAATTAACCCTTAGCAGAATTAACCCTTAGCAGAATTAACCCTTAGCAGAATTAACCCTTAGCAGAATTAACCCTTAGCAGAATTAACCCTTAGCAGAATTAACCCTTAGCAGAATTAACCCTTAGCAGAATTAACCCTTAGCAGAATTAACCCTTAGCAGAATTAACCCTTAGCAGAATTAACCCTTAGCAGAATTAACCCTTAGCAGAATTAACCCTTAGCAGAATTAACCCTTAGCAGAATTAACCCTTAGCAGAATTAACCCTTAGCAGAATTAACCCTTAGCAGAATTAACCCTTAGCAGAATTAACCCTTAGCAGAATTAACCCTTAGCAGAATTAACCCTTAGCAGAATTAACCCTTAGCAGAATTAACCCTTAGCAGAATTAACCCTTAGCAGAATTAACCCTTAGCAGAATTAACCCTTAGCAGAATTAACCCTTAGCAGAATTAACCCTTAGCAGAATTAACCCTTAGCAGAATTAACCCTTAGCAGAATTAACCCTTAGCAGAATTAACCCTTAGCAGAATTAACCCTTAGCAGAATTAACCCTTAGCAGAATTAACCCTTAGCAGAATTAACCCTTAGCAGAATTAACCCTTAGCAGAATTAACCCTTAGCAGAATTAACCCTTAGCAGAATTAACCCTTAGCAGAATTAACCCTTAGCAGAATTAACCCTTAGCAGAATTAACCCTTAGCAGAATTAACCCTTAGCAGAATTAACCCTTAGCAGAATTAACCCTTAGCAGAATTAACCCTTAGCAGAATTAACCCTTAGCAGAATTAACCCTTAGCAGAATTAACCCTTAGCAGAATTAACCCTTAGCAGAATTAACCCTTAGCAGAATTAACCCTTAGCAGAATTAACCCTTAGCAGAATTAACCCTTAGCAGAATTAACCCTTAGCAGAATTAACCCTTAGCAGAATTAACCCTTAGCAGAATTAACCCTTAGCAGAATTAACCCTTAGCAGAATTAACCCTTAGCAGAATTAACCCTTAGCAGAATTAACCCTTAGCAGAATTAACCCTTAGCAGAATTAACCCTTAGCAGAATTAACCCTTAGCAGAATTAACCCTTAGCAGAATTAACCCTTAGCAGAATTAACCCTTAGCAGAATTAACCCTTAGCAGAATTAACCCTTAGCAGAATTAACCCTTAGCAGAATTAACCCTTAGCAGAATTAACCCTTAGCAGAATTAACCCTTAGCAGAATTAACCCTTAGCAGAATTAACCCTTAGCAGAATTAACCCTTAGCAGAATTAACCCTTAGCAGAATTAACCCTTAGCAGAATTAACCCTTAGCAGAATTAACCCTTAGCAGAATTAACCCTTAGCAGAATTAACCCTTAGCAGAATTAACCCTTAGCAGAATTAACCCTTAGCAGAATTAACCCTTAGCAGAATTAACCCTTAGCAGAATTAACCCTTAGCAGAATTAACCCTTAGCAGAATTAACCCTTAGCAGAATTAACCCTTAGCAGAATTAACCCTTAGCAGAATTAACCCTTAGCAGAATTAACCCTTAGCAGAATTAACCCTTAGCAGAATTAACCCTTAGCAGAATTAACCCTTAGCAGAATTAACCCTGAGCAGAATTAACCCTGAGCAGAATTAACCCTGAGCAGAATTAACCCTGAGCAGAATTAACCCTGAGCAGAATTAACCCTGAGCAGAATTAACCCTGAGCAGAATTAACCCTGAGCAGAATTAACCCTGAGCAGAATTAACCCTGAGCAGAATTAACCCTGAGCAGAATTAACCCTGAGCAGAATTAACCCTGAGCAGAATTAACCCTGAGCAGAATTACTTTGATTTCCGTAAGGGTTAATTTTGTTTTTACTAAGGGTTAATTTGTTTTTACTAAGGGTTAGTAAAAGCAAACTAACAATTACACTTCTTTGTTTTTACATTGATTTACATTAGAATTGTCAATCACCTGCTTGAACGGTATTTTAAAAATATTTTTATTGTCCTTGGTGCTTTAAAACACCAGACATTTTATTTTAAATCACAACTCTATTTATTCTTACTCCGGAATAAGAATAAGTGGGGTGATGATTTAAAATTGTATGTCCAGCATTTTGAAGCAGCAAGGATAACAAAAACATGTTTAAAATAGCATTTAACAGATGTTTGACAATTTTAAAGTCAATCTCCGTAAAAACAAAAGATTTTTAACTTGTATTCCATGTATTCCTATTCCGGAATACAGTCAATCGAACGCACCGTTAGTATCCAACTAACCCTAAGACTTAGTAACCATGGGGTGTTTGGGGCCTAGTCTATAAGTCTCAGATCCAACATGGGGGAGTTGGGGCCTAGTGACGAGGTCTCACACCCACCTTAGGGGGTTTGGGTCCTTGCCCTTCCATTGCTGGTTAGGGCTTGGCAACCACCTCTTTACTCTTTATGGGGGTTGATGCTTGATGTTGACTTACCGCATTTCCTGACTTCGCTTCCTGATTTCCTGCATTTCCTGACTTCGAGCATTTCCTCAGACTTGCACAAACCATCGTTTTGCACTATAAAAGTATGAAAATAAGTGAAACCACAGCTGATGAACAATAGTTCTAAAAGTATCTTTTATATTTGTTTTTTTAAAGGTTGCTGTAGATTTACGTTGTCTTTAGCATTTGATTTGATTTAAACAAGCCATCATATCAACAAGCTTGCAAAATTGAGCTTTGATTAGAGAGATTTCTCACATTTCTCACAATTTATTCTGTTAAGAACCTGTAGTCCGTTCAACTCTTTCCCCTAGCCCGCACCGAAAATGATTCTTCAAAGAATCTTTTCTTGTAAGATTCGTAGCGCAGCGTCCTTTTCATCGATCGCGCTGAAATTTGGCGTGTTTACTGGGGAGATATATCCCTACATGACGTCCATTCTAATTTAGGCAATTTGAGCCGATGCGATGACCAAATTTTCAATCGATCGCTTAGCTCTCGCGAAGCGGTTTTTCTAAAGTTATTCAGCCAAAAAATTACACTACATGCTTCGGAATAGATAAAGAAAAGGATTTGTGGTTCATTGGATGGGATCAAGCGTTAAAATCGCTGAAAAGGTAAGATTAATTATTTAGCGAAGCAATGCGTGTCTGGGAGCACATGGTCCTTTGATCTCACAGAATTGTGTTTTTCCTCAAAATATTCGCTTGTTTTCGCTTTCGCTCGCACATATTTACCTTTATTACATGTCCAGTGAATAGTTTTATCCTCTGGGATGAATCTTCCGTCGAAAAATCGGTTATTTGGGTGGTTTTTGGCAAACAGATGTTCATTATTCGTAATGCGATCGCTTCCGTTGCCGTTAGCAACGGGTCGCAAATTTGCCTTGTCATCACCTTATCACATTACGCATTGATCGCTAATCCGATTATCTCAAAAAAATCCAAAAATATTCGTGCCTCATCAGTTTTCGGTCAAATTTATGGCCAAGAAAGCTGATAAATTGAAGAAAATTTTATTTTCCAGCCAAAAATTCGTAATCAACGCTAAAATGACCAATTTTTGCCTGGAAAACTTTTTTTTTTGTTATTTTTCTTAAATTTTTTTGTTCAACTTTTGCTTTTATAAAAGGTTTCAGTTGTCTGTAAATAAGTTATATGCTGTTGGAAAGCTTATTTTCTTAGCTTTAAAATGATGTATTTTTTTTCCCCCTAACTTTAAATATTTTTTGAGAAAAATAACTTTTTTTGGCGATGGCAGATTTACCGCGGTTTTCTCGCGGTTGGGAAGGTAGCGGAAAGTGTTAAATCATATATTTTATTGCTGTTTTTTCTAAATGATTTAAAATGTTTATTGTGAAGGGTGGAACTCAATGTTGTATTCAGGAAGCCAAGAGCAAAATGCTTTCCGAAAAAATGTGACATCACCATTACAAGGTAAATGTTAAATGGATTCAATTCCTTTTTTGCAAAGGTGCACATGGTGGGGCTTCATCATCTTTGATTGAAATATCTTCTGGTTCGTAGACAATAGATTATTTAAGATACTAAACTGAAATTCTCAATTTTTTATTTTAATCTTAACTGGAGACATAACTGACAATTTGAGGTAACAGTCTAAGGCAGTCTTCAAAGAATTGATATGAAATTTATCTGCATATTTCTTTAATACCAATACTCAGAGAATTATTGTTTGAATATCCTGCATTGTTAAATTCTCAACCTCCGATAATGCATCTCGTGTGCTCTGATTGGCTCACTCAAACTCGGTTATCAGCTCATATACCTTAGTTTGACCTTATATGGTAAATGATTGCGCTTAGCGTTGCTAAGCTAAAAATTTCTCTCTCGGAAGGCGAAATTTCTCTCTGAATAAAGCCAAAATAGAAAAAAACCTTTTTTGTGGAAAGTTTGGATCGATTCCGACGTTTAGAAGTACGCGAAAAGGCAAGAGATGTTTTTGTGGTGAGCCTACGTCTGTCTGACTACAAGGTTTTACACAACATCGCATCTTCATCATGTTTTTCGATTTCGCTCGGGTTTACTCGCTTTCTTCGCTCGTATTTCGTACTTCCAAACTTTTGGAGTTTAAGGAATTTAATAAAACTTGTAAAAATCAGCTAACCCTTGTAAAGATCAGCTAACCCTTGTAAAAATCAGCTAACCCTTAGTATTTACACAGATTTACGTTAAACTTGTCAAACACCTGCTTAAATGGTATTTTAAACATACCTTTATTTTCCTTGGTGCTTGAAGACACCGGACATACAATTTTAAATCACCACTTCATTTATTCCTACTCCGGAATAAGAATAAGTGGCGTGATATTTTAAAATGGTATGTCCAGCGTTTTGAAGCAGCAAGGATAACAAAAATATGTTTCAAATAGCATTTTTTCAGATGTTTGACAATTTTAAAGTGAATCTCCGTAAAAACAAAAGATGTTTAACTTGTATTCCATGTATTCCTATTCCAGAATACAGTCAAGCGAACACACCCTCAGTAACCAACTGACCCAAAGACTTAGTAGCCATGGTGTGTTTGGGGACTAGTCTAAGTCTCAGACCCACTAGGGGGGAGTTGGGGGCTAGTGACGAGGTCTCAGACCCAAAGTGGGGGTTTGGGTCTTTGCCCTACCGTTGCTGGTTAGGGCTTGCCAACCACTTCTTTTCTTATCATGTGGGTTGTTGCTTGATTTTGGCTTACCTGGTCTATAGCATTTCCTCTGATTTGCAAACCATCGTTTTGCACTATAAAAGTATGAAATACGAAAATAAGCGAAACCACTGGTGATGTACAATATTTCTGAAAGTATTTTTTGTATTTGTTTTTAATGGTTGATGTAGATTTACGTTGTCTTTATTATTTTATTTTATTTGAACAAGCCATCATTCTGCACTATAAAAGTGTGAAATGGGAAAATAAATGGGAAGCACAGGTGATGCAGAATTAAAGTTTTTTTTAATCCTTTTAATTTAATGCCTTTGTATTCTTTTTCTGTTTCAGACATTTTGATCGTAGCTTAAGTTTTCATTATGCATCAACAAGCTTGCAAAATTGAGCTTTGATCAGAGAGATTTTTCACATTTCTCACAATTTATTCTGTTAAGAACCTGTAGTCCATTAAATCATATATTTTATTGCTGTTTTTTCTAAATGATTTAAAATGTTTATTGTGAAGGGTGGAACTCAATGTTGTATTCAGGAAGCCAAGAGCAAAATGCTTTCCGAAAAAATGTGACATCACTATACAAAGTAAATGTTAAATGGATTCAATTCCTTTTTTGCAAAGGTGCACATGGTGGGGCTTCATCATTTTTGATTGAAATATCTTCTGGTTCGTAGACAATAGATTATTTAAGATACTAAACTGAAATTCCCAATTTTTTATTTTAAAATTAACTGGAGACATAACTGACAATTTGAGGTAACAGTCTAAGGCAGTCTTCAAAGAATTGATATGGAATTTATCTGCATATTTCTTTAATACCAATACTCAGAGAATTATTGTTTGAATATCCTGCATTGTTAAATTCTCAGCCTCGGATAACGCATCTCGTGTGCTCCGATTGGCTCACTCAATCTCTGTTATCAGCTCATATACCTTAGTTTGACCTTATATGGTAAATGATTGCGCTCAGCGTTGCTTAGCTAAAAATTTCTCCCCCGGAAAGCGAAATTTCTCTCTGAGTAAAGCCAAAATAGAAAAAAACCTTTTTTGTGGAAAGTTTGGATCGATTCCGACGTTTAGAAATACGCGAAAAGGCAAGAAATGTTTTTGTGGTGAGCCTACGTCTGTCTGACCACAAGGTTTTACACCACATGGCATCTTCATCAAGTTTTTCGATTTCGCTCGGGTTTACTCGCTTTCTTCGCTCTTTATGGGGGTTGATGCTTGATGTTGACTTACCGCATCTCCTGACTTCGCTTCCTGATTTCCCGCATTTCCCGACTTCGAGCATTTCCTCAGACTTGCTCAAACCATCGTTTTGCACTATAAAAGAATGAAAATAAGTGAAACCACAGCTGATGAACAATATTTCTAAAAGTATCCTTTATATTTGTGTTTTTAAAGGTTGCTGTAGATTTACGTTGTCTTTAGCATTTTATTTGATTTAAACAAGCCATCATTTTGCACTATAAAAGTGTGAATTGGGAAAATAAATGGAAACCACAAGTGATGGACAATTTAATTTTTTTTTAAAGATCCTTTTAATATACAATGCCTTTGTACTCTTATTCCGTTTAAGACATTTTGATCGTAGCTTACGTTCTGATTATGCATCAACAAGCTTGCAAAATTGAGTTTTGATCAGAGAGATTTTTCACATTTCTCACAACTTATTCCATTAAGAACCTCTAGTCCATTAAAGCATGTATTTGATTGCTGTTTTTTTAAATGAATTAAAATGTTTATTGTGAAGGGTGGAAATCAATGTTTTATTCAGGAAGGCAAGAGCAGAATGCTTTCCAAAAAAAATCTATGTGACATCACTATAACAAAGTAAATGTTCAATGGATTCAAATCCCTTAGCAGAATTAACCCGTAGCAGAAAGGGTTAACCAGAGGGTTAGTTTGATTTTACTAAGAGTAAGTAAAAACAAACCAACCCTTACACTCCTATGTTCTTTAGACAGATTCACATTAGAATTGTCAATAACCTGCTGGAATGCTATTTTAAACATATCTTAATTGTTCTTGGTGCTTTAAAACGCCAAAGATACTATTTTAAATCGCCACTCTATTTATTCTTACTCCGGAGTAAGAATAAGTGGCATCATGATTTAAAATGGTATGTCCAGCGTTTTGAAGCAGCAAGGATAACAAAAACATGTTTAAAATATCATTTTAGCAGATGTTTGACAATTTTAAAGTGAATCTCCATAAAATCAAAAGATTTTTTTCTTGTATTCCATGTATTCCTATTCCAGAATACAGTCAATCGAACACACCCTTATTAACCAACTAACCCAAAGACGTAGTAACCATGGGGTGTTTGGGGCCCAGTCTAAGTCTTAGACCCACTAGGGGCGAGTTGGGGCCTAGTGACGAAGTCTTGGACCCAACATGGGGGTTTGGGTCTTTGCCCTACCATTGCTGGTTAGGGCTTGGCAACCACCTCTTTTCTCTTTATGGGGGTTGTTGCTCTATGTTGGCTTACCTGGTCTCCAGCATTTCCTCCGATTTGCACAAACCATCGTTTTGCACTATAAAAGTATGAAATAAGAAAATAAGTGAAACCACAGATGATGTACAATATTTCTAAAAGTATTTTTTGTATTTGTTTTTAAAGGTTGATGTAGATTTACGTTTGTTTTTATTATTTTATTTTATTTGAACAAGCCATCATTTTGCACTATAAAAGTGTGAAATGGGAAAACAAATGGAAACCACAGGTGATGGACAATTTAAGATTTGTAATCCTTTTAATTCAATGCCTTTGTATTCTTTTCCGTTTCAGACATTTTGATCATAGCTTAAGTTTTCATTATACATCAACAAGTTTGCAAAAGTGAGCTTTGATTAGAAAGATTTTTCACATTTCTCACAATATATTTTATTAAGAACCTGTAGTCCATTGAAGCATATATCTTGTTGCTGTTTTTTCTACATGATTTTAAGATCAAAATAAAAATAGAGAATTTCAGTCTACTATCTTAAATAATGTAATGTCTACGAACCAGAAGATTTTTCAATCAAAAATGATCAAGCCCCACCATGTGCACCTTTTGCAAACAAGGGACTGAATCCATTGAACATTTATTCTGTAATAGTGATGTCAAATTTTTTCGGAAAGCATTCTGCTCTTGGCTTCCTGAATACAACATTGATTTCCACCCTTCACAATAAAATTGCTTTCCCAAAATGTGACATCACTATTACAAAGTAAATATTCAATGGATTCGTTTAATATGGTAAACTGAAATACTATTTTAAATCACCAGTCTATTTATTCTTACTCCGGAATAAGAATAAGTGGCGTGATGATTTAAAATGGTATGTCCAGCGTTTTGAAGCAGCAAGGATAACAAAAACATGTTTAAAATATCATTTTAGCAGATGTTTGACAATTTTAAAGTGAATCTCCATAAAATCAAAAGATTTTTTTCTTGTATTCCATGTATTCCTATTCCAGAATACAGTCAATCGAACACACCCTTATTAACCAACTAACCCAAAGACGTAGTAACCATGGGGTGTTTGGGGCCCAGTCTAAGTCTTAGACCCACTAGGAACGAGTTGGGGCCTAGTGACGAAGTCTTGGACCCAACATGGGGGTTTGGGTCTTTGCCCTACCATTGCTGGTTAGGGCTTGGCAACCACCTCTTTTCTCTTTAAGGGGGTTGTTGCTCTATGTTGGCTTACCTGGTCTCCAGCATTTCCTCCGATTTGCACAAACCATCGTTTTGCACTATAAAAGTATGAAATAAGAAAATAAGTGAAACCACAGATGATGTACAATATTTCTAAAAGTATTTTTTGTATTTGTTTTTAAAGGTTGATGTAGATTTACGTTTGTTTTTATTATTTTATTTTATTTGAACAAGCCATCATTTTGCACTATAAAAGTGTGAAATGGGAAAACAAATGGAAACCACAGGTGATGGACAATTTAAGATTTGTAATCCTTTTAATTCAATGCCTTTGTATTCTTTTCCGTTTCAGACATTTTGATCATAGCTTAAGTTTTCATTATACATCAACAAGTTTGCAAAAGTGAGCTTTGATTAGAAAGATTTTTCACATTTCTCACAATATATTTTATTAAGAACCTGTAGTCCATTGAAGCATATATCTTGTTGCTGTTTTTTCTACATGATTTTAAGATCAAAATAAAAATAGAGAATTTCAGTCTACTATCTTAAATAATGTAATGTCTACGAACCAGAAGATTTTTCAATCAAAAATGATCAAGCCCCACCATGTGCACCTTTTGCAAACAAGGGACTGAATCCATTGAACATTTATTCTGTAATAGTGATGTCAAATTTTTTCGGAAAGCATTCTGCTCTTGGCTTCCTGAATACAACATTGATTTCCACCCTTCACAATAAAATTGCTTTCCCAAAATGTGACATCACTATTACAAAGTAAATATTCAATGGATTCGTTTAATATGGTAAACTGAAATACTATTTTAAATCACCAGTCTATTTATTCTTACTCCGGAATAAGAATAAGTGGCGTGATGATTTAAAATGGTATGTCCAGCGTTTTGAAGCAGCAAGGATAACAAAAACATGTTTAAAATATCATTTTAGCAGATGTTTGACAATTTTAAAGTGAATCTCCATAAAATCAAAAGATTTTTTTCTTGTATTCCATGTATTCCTATTCCAGAATACAGTCAATCGAACACACCCTTATTAACCAACTAACCCAAAGACGTAGTAACCATGGGGTGTTTGGGGCCCAGTCTAAGTCTTAGACCCACTAGGAACGAGTTGGGGCCTAGTGACGAAGTCTTGGACCCAACATGGGGGTTTGGGTCTTTGCCCTACCATTGCTGGTTAGGGCTTGGCAACCACCTCTTTTCTCTTTAAGGGGGTTGTTGCTCTATGTTGGCTTACCTGGTCTCCAGCATTTCCTCCGATTTGCACAAACCATCGTTTTGCACTATAAAAGTATGAAATAAGAAAATAAGTGAAACCACAGATGATGTACAATATTTCTAAAAGTATTTTTTGTATTTGTTTTTAAAGGTTGATGTAGATTTACGTTTGTTTTTATTATTTTATTTTATTTGAACAAGCCATCATTTTGCACTATAAAAGTGTGAAATGGGAAAACAAATGGAAACCACAGGTGATGGACAATTTAAGATTTGTAATCCTTTTAATTCAATGCCTTTGTATTCTTTTCCGTTTCAGACATTTTGATCATAGCTTAAGTTTTCATTATACATCAACAAGTTTGCAAAAGTGAGCTTTGATTAGAAAGATTTTTCACATTTCTCACAATATATTTTATTAAGAACCTGTAGTCCATTGAAGCATATATCTTGTTGCTGTTTTTTCTACATGATTTTAAGATCAAAATAAAAATAGAGAATTTCAGTCTACTATCTTAAATAATGTAATGTCTACGAACCAGAAGATTTTTCAATCAAAAATGATCAAGCCCCACCATGTGCACCTTTTGCAAACAAGGGACTGAATCCATTGAACATTTATTCTGTAATAGTGATGTCAAATTTTTTCGGAAAGCATTCTGCTCTTGGCTTCCTGAATACAACATTGATTTCCACCCTTCACAATAAAATTGCTTTCCCAAAATGTGACATCACTATTACAAAGTAAATATTCAATGGATTCGTTTAATATGGTAAACTGAAATACTATTTTAAATCACCAGTCTATTTATTCTTACTCTGGAATAAGAATAAGTGGCGTGATGATTTAAAATGGTATGTCCAGCGTTTTGAAGCAGCAAGGATAACAAAAACATGTTTAAAATATCATTTTAGCAGATGTTTGACAATTTTAAAGTGAATCTCCATAAAATCAAAAGATTTTTTTCTTGTATTCCATGTATTCCTATTCCAGAATACAGTCAATCGAACACACCCTTATTAACCAACTAACCCAAAGACGTAGTAACCATGGGGTGTTTGGGGCCCAGTCTAAGTCTTAGACCCACTAGGAACGAGTTGGGGCCTAGTGACGAAGTCTTGGACCCAACATGGGGGTTTGGGTCTTTGCCCTACCATTGCTGGTTAGGGCTTGGCAACCACCTCTTTTCTCTTTAAGGGGGTTGTTGCTCTATGTTGGCTTACCTGGTCTCCAGCATTTCCTCCGATTTGCACAAACCATCGTTTTGCACTATAAAAGTATGAAATAAGAAAATAAGTGAAACCACAGATGATGTACAATATTTCTAAAAGTATTTTTTGTATTTGTTTTTAAAGGTTGATGTAGATTTACGTTTGTTTTTATTATTTTATTTTATTTGAACAAGCCATCATTTTGCACTATAAAAGTGTGAAATGGGAAAACAAATGGAAACCACAGGTGATGGACAATTTAAGATTTGTAATCCTTTTAATTCAATGCCTTTGTATTCTTTTCCGTTTCAGACATTTTGATCATAGCTTAAGTTTTCATTATACATCAACAAGTTTGCAAAAGTGAGCTTTGATTAGAAAGATTTTTCACATTTCTCACAATATATTTTATTAAGAACCTGTAGTCCATTGAAGCATATATCTTGTTGCTGTTTTTTCTACATGATTTTAAGATCAAAATAAAAATAGAGAATTTCAGTCTACTATCTTAAATAATGTAATGTCTACGAACCAGAAGATTTTTCAATCAAAAATGATCAAGCCCCACCATGTGCACCTTTTGCAAACAAGGGACTGAATCCATTGAACATTTATTCTGTAATAGTGATGTCAAATTTTTTCGGAAAGCATTCTGCTCTTGGCTTCCTGAATACAACATTGATTTCCACCCTTCACAATAAAATTGCTTTCCCAAAATGTGACATCACTATTACAAAGTAAATATTCAATGGATTCGTTTAATATGGTAAACTGAAATACTATTTTAAATCACCAGTCTATTTATTCTTACTCCGGAATAAGAATAAGTGGCGTGATGATTTAAAATTGTATGTCCACCGTTTTGAAGCAGCAAGGATAACAAAAACATGTTTAAAATAGCATTTTAGCAGATGTTTGACAATTTTAAAGTTACTCTCCGTAAAAACAAAAGATTTTTAACTTGTATTCCATGTATTCCTATTCCGGAATACAGTCAATCGAACGCACCGTTAGTAACCAACTAACCCTAAGACTTTGTTACCATGGGGTGTTTGGGGCCTAGTCTATAAGTCTCAGACCCAACATGGGGAAGTTGGGGCCTAGTGACGAAGTCTCAGACCCACCTTGGGGGGTTTGGGTCCTTGCCCTTCCATTGCTGATTAGGACTTGGCAACCACCTCTTTTCTCTTTATGGGGGTCGATGCTTGATGTTGACTTACCGCATTTCCTGACTTGGCTTCCTGATTTCCTGATTTACCGCATTTCCTGACTTCGAGCATTTCCTCAGACTTGCACAAACCATCGTTTTGCACTATAAAAGAATGAAAATAAGTGAAACCACAGCTGATGAACAATATTTCTAAATGTATCTTTTATATTTGTGTTTTTAAAGGTTGCTGTACATTTACGTTGTCTTTAGCATTTTATCTGATTTAAACAAGCCATCATTTTGCACTACAAAAGTGTGAATTGGGAAAATAAATGGAAACCACAAGTGATGGACAATTTCATTTTTTTTTAAAGATCCTTTTAATACAATGCCTTCGTACTCTTATTCCGTTTCAGACATTTTGATCGTAGCTTAAGTTCTCATTATGCATCAACAAGCTTGCAAAAGTGAGTTTTGATTAGAGAGATTTTTCACATTTCTGACAATTTATTCCATGAAGAACCTCCAGTCCATTAAAGCATGTATTTGATTGCTGTTTTTTCTAAATGAATTAAAATGTTTATTGTGAAGGGTAGAAATCAATGTTGTATTCAGGAAGGCAAGAGCAGAATGCTTTCCAAAAAAATTCTATGTGACATCACTATAACAAAGTAAATGTTCAATGGATTCAAATCCTTGTTTGCAAAAGGTGCGCATGGGAGGGGGGGGGCTTGATCATTTGATTGAAAAAATCTTCTGGTTCGCATACATTAGATTATTTAAGATAGTACACTTAAATTCTCTATTTTTATTTTAATCTTAACTGAAGGAGGCAGAGAATATATTTGTTGCAGTCCACTGAAAGGGCGGGAAATTTTTCCGTATACTTCTTTTGGGCAGTTGTTGCAAGTTCGTTTCTATTTCTGAGAGCTTCTCAGGTCTTGTTGAAGAATATCGTTAATTTGGAGCGGTTTAATGGAGAAAGATTGTATTTAACACCTTAGGACCTTTTAAAAACCTTCCAGTATTACAAGATTGAAAACTATAACAATCCCCCTCACCTAATTGCTCATTATAAAGCATGACTTTCTGGACAGCGATATACTTTATACCAAATGACCTTATCAATAATTTCTCCTTAAGAAGGAACTGGCTATTCATTTTAAAGGGACCAGAAATTTAACACTCTTTATAAAATGCTGAAAGACCAATGAGAAAATTTCAAGTGTCAAAATTGCACTTTAGAATAAGTTCTGACCATTTGAGGTAACAATCTAAGGCAGTCTTCAAATAATTGATATGAAATTTATCGGCATATTTCTTTAATACCGATACTCAGAGAATTATTGTTTGAATATCCTGCATTATCTGTTCAGCTTTCTTGATATCTTTAAATCAGAGCAGCAAGCTTATCTTATCATCCATCCCCTTTCCAAAGGAATTTAGAAATTAAACTAGTCATTTCTTTAATGAGATCATCTGACTGCACTGTTCTATGCTTTACCTAAGGCTTTTGCTATAGTAAAGGATTTAGTAATGTTATTTTTCCTAACACATGAAGTCCTCTCCATTTTCACATATTTAATATATTTTTCATAGAGTTTAAGATGCTGAAAGACCAATGAGACCAATAGAAATACAGGTCTCGATAAGCACAAGTGTGTTTACTTTAGTTGTGATTTGCGTGTGCATTGACATAAGACTTGCCCGAGAACCGAGCAGAATTACAGAGAAAAGGCTGAGACGGCTATTATATAACAGCAGAAAAAGGAGGAAACTTGCTGGAACGTATTTGGTAAACAATGTACCGAGGTCATCCACATTTCATCGTATTACTAGCCAAGTAGATAACTTGCTCATAAACACAACTATAGGAGCTTTCTCAGGTATGTGTTTAAATGTAAATCCGTGGTATGTAACACTTTTCCAAAAGCGTGGATGAACAGGTCAATAAATGCAAAATGATGTTTGAAACATCGAAGCGTGTTCCTTAAACTTAAAAGTGTGTGTATTTTTAAAAGTATTAGCAACACTTGCTATCCAGACCATTTGGAAAATGAAAGTTAAATTTAATACCGAAATCAGGAATACCCGGTACGAACGATTTGTAAAAGAATGTTGTTATTTTGTGTTCTCAGAAGGGTGAACTATTTACACAGAGTTTGTAATTGGAAAGCTAAACATCTTCGAGATACAAAAACAAACTTGTGAACACGTAAACCTGAAATATTGCAAATCATAATGCTGACAAACCCAAAAGCGAAGGAAATGGATCATGCATAGGACGTTTTGGATATCTGAATGATTTTGGGTTAGATTAAAGGATATATTGTTAATAATTCCCAAGTCACCCCTTTTCGTGTTAATTAGTAATGCAGACAAATCTTAGTAATAAATTTGATTAACGAGGCACCAGTGATTGTAAAGCTAGTAATTTCAATGGTTCGTATGTCGACGTATGTAACACATGTAACCATGAGAAGATTCACGGAAAACGGAATTTGAAATGTTATGCAGGGGTAAGTATTTGAAGGTAAAATAGGTATTTGTAGACTTTATGCTTGGATGTATTTTGCACATAAACAAGTATCTGAAGTTCTCTTTAAATGAGATTGTACTGCCCTATCAGTAAAATACGGTTAATGGAACGTGACCATACTAAAAGGGCTATTCATGTCGCGATAGTTATCTTCGCGTTCTTTGTAGGTGGCAGTTCAAGGTCTTACAATCAACTGTTTTGTTGTATATAAAACGAGGATATTAAGACTCTGTGCCTAGATCTCAGATTATAACGTACATATGCCTTGGCCAAATCTGTTAAAGACTCATTCATTACTGCTAAAGAGCACGTGTAATGCTTACCTGCTACAAAGTAGAACCTGTGCAACTGACTACTTTAATAGACAGGGTCTAGCTAATAAGTCTCAGTTAGTCGTCCAAGATTCACTTAGCAGTTTGTCTTTTATAGTAAATCAACTAGCTGTCTGCAATTTGTCAACGTTTTCCCCCTCCCTCCCTCTCTCTCCCTTTGGAGATGGGTTGGATTTATCGCTTTGCCGTCATTAAAATTGGGTCGCGCCTGTGTGGTGTGGTTAAGTATGCGCAGCGCGACTTCCCCCAAGCTTGTTGGCTCGTTGCCTTTGTACATTGCTTACTAACCAATACTCTTATCCGATCCAGCACTTCCTGTTTACCACTCAGCTCGTAGTGCTGGGGAGATAAGTGAGGTTGTTCTATGTCACGCAATCTGGAAGTCGCATAGGCTAACCAGCTGCAAGGCAGTGTTTCCCTCAAAAAAACGCCAATACGTCTGTTGTGTCGTTCCATTGCGCCTAGCGTTACGTGTTTAAAAGCTAATTATGCATGTTGATACCAAGGAACAGTGACATTAATGGTTAATATTAGGTTAGGGTTAGAAGTTAGGGTTATCTATCTATCTATCTTTATTTCTCGAGAGTTTCAATACATGAAGCGAAATAATGACAGGCCAAGTGACCCACACTACAGTATTCTATCTTTTCTCCTGCCATTACCATTCCGGAAACGAAACACTATTTTTTTGACACCGACTCCGTTTACATACAGAGGTTATTTTTCATTAGACAAGAGGTTTGAAAATTTAATTCAAACAAAAATATTTCTCTTTGAAACGTTCAGTTTGTAAGTCGCTTTAATACTGCATTCGCTATCAAGCGCGATGCGAGTCAACAGTTAAAACAAGTGATTTTAAGAGAGGATGGGAGAGAGAAGAAAAAAGAGTTATTTACCAGCGAATTGTCGGTCCGTATAGCAGAAAACTGGGACATCGGTCTTGAAAAAGCTGCCCTAGGCCTGCGGCCTCGGGCAGCAATTTCAAGGCCTCAGTCAGAGTTTTTTCCTATACGGACCTCCCAGCTGGCAAATAACATTTATTTTGACAATTGGGTGCAGATTACTGTGAGTATTTACTCGCGCTCTGGGGACGAGGTTGCCCTTGAGTCAACCTGTTCTTGTATCTTTGTATTTTTCGAACTACTGTATTTGTATATGACCGAGAACATACGTACAGCGGTTAACATACGTCAAATACGTATGTTACGTAAGAAATGGCTGACCAAAGGTGTCTTATGATTGGCTATTGTGAAAACATCTACTAAAGCCCCCCTGCGAAGGGCCTCTAAAAATAGATAAAGGAAAGGGTTGACTCAGGGGGTATATATGGAAGATGGAGGCTCTGGATAATGACCTCCTGCGCAAGTTTATTGTTTGAAAAAAAAAACGATAATTCGTTGAAATCGCGTCATATTTGCACAAGAAAGAAGTTAATAGGAAATAATGAAACACGAACGTGGTAGTTTGATTTAACTAACCCTGACAATATCAAACAGTCATTTTAAAAAAATTTCCACATTCCGCTTATCCTGAGCAGGAGGCATTACGTATTGAGCACCTGTTCTGAACTTGGGCAACCTGTGCTTGGCCAGAAGATAAAATTTACAGATCAACCATTTGATCAACAGGCATTTTCGTTTTTCGTTTTCATAAAGATAGAGTTCAACTCCACAAGTATCTTTGTCACATTGAACAACGCCGATGTCACATGTAGTCAACACACTTTATTCTGGAGTAATCATAACCTGATAATGTTCTCTCAGCATCTTCTATTGCTTCCAAGTCATTGTACTGTCAAATCAAGACAATCACATTTTCCTTGCGAGACCTTCCATATGACTCTGAACTGGACCCACATCATCATCACCGAATTTAATCGTTCTTGTTGCAAATAACTGACAAAGAAGTGTATGATAGGCCCACTGGCATCGATTTGCTCATGCCGAATTTTACTGACTACGTTCGAAATGTAACGCTACGTTTTCCACCTTTAAATCACGATCCTTCTTCGCTCAAGCTTCGACTGGTTAATTGTCACAGAAAGAGTCTTCATTAGACAAGAAGTTTGTTTGGGAAGGAAGTGCGCGTGCACTCGAATGAGCGGGTGACACATGCATAAATTCTGATCTTGTAACCCCATCATTTTTCCTAATTTTGTAACTTTACTCGTTTACATTTCTGCTGCTGGGAGGTTAATGTTTTTATTTTTGGCCATGTTAGCTTCAATTCATTTAAAACCTTTGTCTTTCAAATTTAAAGAAATTATTTAGGTGACAAAATTAGAGACATTTCAAAAAACTGATCTTTCTGAAAAACTGACCTTCAGATTGTTGAATTTTAATTTTAGAGATTTCTAACAGTATCTGCTAACGCTGAATGGGATGACTTCACCGTCCCTTTTTTTTTCAAAAAAGACAATATATCTTGATTTTTAGGCTTAACAAAGGTATCATAACGTTGCCATGGTAACGTTATTTTGGAGGGAAATGTAATGTTAAAAATGTATGATGGGTACTTAATACCCTGGCCAAATGCCGTCTTGATATGGATACCGTAACTGTATCTAAGGACAATACATACATACGTTATTTGGTGTCTTATACATTGTATATCGACAACCCTCCAAATAAATTTACAATTTGACAATTTTGTAATCTTAAGGGTTAACTACGTTTTCTGTCTAATTTCATAGGAGTCATGTATATGCTTTGCAATTATTTTCTGTAACTTAACATTACTACTGGGGGGGGTTAATAGTAGCAAAAATATATATTCTGTCGATATTTTCACCATTGGATTGGGATTTTGAATTCTTTATATAAGCATTCAAACATAGATTTCCTTTTTTCGTGGTAAACTGAAAAATGTGCTTTTTCCTAAACCTACATTATATAAAGAGTTTGATTTTTTTACTCCAAAGAGCTTTATCTTAAATCCATTCTATGTCATTATAAGCCGCTTAAGATTTGTAACAATTATTCTGTTCGTGTTTAGCTAAAGTAAGCCAGAACTTAAAGGTTCTGCATTGGGCTTTATTCGCTTTGGAAACCTGCCTGTTTCGGCCCTGCAAGCATTGTTTTATTCACACCTAAAGGCCATTTTAAAAATTTATTTTGAACAAGTTTTTCTGGGTCCGTATCGAGTTTACCATTACAGCCAATACCCCAGATTTCACTACCATACATGAGTATGGGGGATATTAATGCATCAAATGGCTTGATTGTGAGTTTGATGTTATCACTGAAGTGGTTTCCCATATCTTTCCGGTTTCGAATTTTAAAATCTCGCTGCTTCCTTTAGATTCAACATTTAACAGACTATCTTTCCTTCGTCTTATTCAGCTATCCAAAAGTCTTTCAGTGAGTTTAGAGCACCATTCCATTTGAACTGCTTCTTGTTTGAGTTAAAATTTAAATTATCACAGAGATTCATTAGCGTCGTGCTTGCCGCCATGACACCTCACTGCCTCATTTGTTTGAAAAAAGGTGAAAAAAGGAGAAACTATTTCGGGCCTCCTTAATTTAATACTTTTTATTCAGCAATTTTCAGACCTACTTTCAATTCTATTGATGCTAGATACGTTTTTGAAAAATACTACTATTTGTCAAGAAAATCAATCTCAGGTTCTACCATAGTTAATAGATGTAGCCTGGTTATGAAACTCGACAAGTTTCTTTGTTTCATGTTTTTGTTCGCTTTTTTGGCCTTGACCCTGCACAAAACCCGACAAAAACACTTTTTCCGGCAGGATAACCAATCGAAAGCTTCGACTAACTTATTCGAAATTTACTAGCGAACCAAAAACAAAAGATTGTGCAGGGTCACGGTCGGTTCAACATCTAATTGCGACTGTATTGTTCCTGCTTTTGAAATTCCCAGGGTTTCATAACCAGTCCCTAGATTAACTATGGTTGTACTGAGCCTAACGAGTCGCTTAAAACTGGAAAACTGGTGTTAACTGAAAATTTGTCCCTGATATGCTAGATATCTTGGGACTATTTTTGGTATCATAGAAGTTGTTTACACAGGTGATGACAATTTTTGGGCACGGGCAACTAATTATGGACGAAATCAAGTCGTGTTGTCATCACGCTCTCGTGCCGCTTTGTCGTAGTCTTCATATAAAAACAAAAACGAAAGACAATTCCAGGAAGGAAGCGTGTTTACAATTGACTGTGACACGTCTGTGCTGTAACGTTCCAGTTAGACAAACGAGGCAAACTACCATTCCCGGTGGATTAAAAAAATGGCACAACCCGCACCTTGCCGTTACACACAACAACAATTGTTTACTGACGATTTAACACATTATTTGAGGGTAAATGACGGCAGTTACGGTAACGACTCGTACTATTAAGCTCATTCTTAAATCCATTTCTAAATTGTATGGTTATTTTGACATCATAACTAGCTCTAAAATTATGGAATTGATTTTACTTTGATTCATCAAAATCATTCATGAAAATTATCTTTCGGGAAAGTGTTGAAGAATTGAAACCATTACAAACACATGAGAATTAAGGCGGAACTACATTTTAAGGGAAAAAATCTGAAACAAGCAGTCAAGCAGTAAACCGCTCTACAAACAACGTTCAGCCGAATAAACCATTTAAAACTTTCGTATTTTATGGAACATCAAACAGAAGAGATACAGTCCGTGCAAAATAAAGTGTAAAACCGCTTGAGATTTATTCGCACAAGTCTCTTACCTTGTCGGTGATGTACAGTGCTTGACAAATGAGACGGACTGTAAGATGATAGTCACCAGTACGCATAGGGAAGGAAGAAAGTGGCAACAAAAACAGTCATGTTGTATTCAGCGCTGTCCATGACAAACCTCAGGTCTCAATGCATCCTGCATGGCTATCGAACAACAATTGTAAGTTTATTATGGCCATCCCTTAAAATTCAAGTCAGTTAAGCTGGCAAAACTTAAACACATGACGGGCATTCACAACGCCGGTAAGAAACCGAAAATGTGAACTGCTGATTCGATATTGCCCTATGTTGTTTTCATAAGTTGCCTATATTAGTTGACTTGATTAGAGCTGAATAAATATCGAGTTAAAAAACCTTAACTTGAACTAACTCGTTAAACCAACGGCATTGGCTTGCAAAAAGCAAATAAGGAAGACAAACTACACGACCGGATAAGAATAAGGGCTTAAGCTTAACTATTCATAGACAAAAAGCCTTTAAAAGAGAATACGTTCAAAAAGGTTGTTACCTCTTGCCGGGTTGAACATAAGTCGTCATTCCTAGCTGTTCCGGACATTGACGATAAACAGATGTTTTAGTTTGATTGCTCCTTATAAGCAAGTTGAGAACAATTAAGAAATCATTTGAGTAGTAAACAAAAGAACTCATTAGTTTATCACCCATTTGTCTGTTCCTCGTGGATCACGTTTTCGCATCATTATCGCCGGAGATCAGTAGCTATTCACTGACTATTCCCAATGACAATCGTCATGCACAGCAGAAACAATAAACAATTAAATTAAAACCTATAACGCCAGTTCTCCTCCAGTGATTAAATAAAATAAGAGAACGTAAGGAGATGAATGGTCTCCGAAAAATCACCGGGAAGTATCCTCAAGGGAGAAAGTTATCAAAGAAAAATAACACATGCTAATTTGAGAGACCTCTCTTTCAAATTAACATTAACCTCAAACAGGAAAATGTTGCGATAAACAAGATATTGTTTTATCAAATATAACTTTATGATTGTTTTTGTTTTTCACCTTCATGCTGAACTGCAGAATACCAAGCCACTTATTTGAATATGAATGGCTTGTGTTGTTGTATTATTTGTTCATCAAATTATGCCGCTACTACAGCAAAATGGTACTTTCATCGCGTATAATTGTGATATGATGCACAAGAAGTTTTTATATAATAAATAAGGCAACCGTACAATGCCAGAATTTATTAAAATGGCGGCGCACAGACATTTTAGGGCAAAAATAAGCAATTCTGAAATTCATGTCTTCGATGGAATCGCTTGCTTTGAAATCTTATCATATCATTTTGAGATCATTTTTAATGAATGAATAGCTGTTGTACATAATCAACAGGAGACTTGCGCTTCATCTCTTGTGAAAAAATATATGGCAATGTGACAATTCGCCACCATTAGGACAGAAAACTTTCCTGTCTGTGTCTTCACACGACATGTATAACAGCAACAGGTAATGTGAAAAGAGAGCGAAAACTATTATGACTAAACCAGAACATGATGAAAAAAGGAGAGACAATCAAATGCAATTAGTTTTATGACTACCCTCTGATCACAACAAACTTGCTTTTCTGCATTTTATTGACTCTAAGGGACCAATCTGTTCCCTTGTAAATCTTTCCATTCAGAAAAGATTGTAAGCACTGGTTAAAACCAAACAATGCAACATTGATTACCCTTTACCAAATGTTAAAAAGAACTAATTAATTAGTGTTGTTTTTCTGCATTTTATTGTTCCTAAGGGACCAATCTGTTCCCTTGTAAATCTTTCCATTCAGAAAAGATTGTAACTACTAGTTAAAACCAAACAATGCAACATTGATTACCCTTAACAAAATGTTAAAAAGAACTAATTAATTAGTGTTGTACTTTACGAATCTCAATAAAGAAACACGGTCCAGTACAATACTTATTGTACCATTGGTTCTAAGGGCGGATCTAGGGGAGGTGCACTGGGTGCACGTGCACCCCCCTCGGTTACTAAAAAAAAAAGTTTTAGTTAAAAAATTTTAAAATAACCCTAACCTGTGACTGTAACAAGTTAACCGAACGCGTTAAGAACTCTCTGAATTCTGTTGATTGGTACCTTCTACAGAAAGCTTTAAAGAAAAATGTCGACAAGAACATTTCTAAAGTTATTTCAACTCATCGGAAGAAACTTAAAAGCCTAACTAAGAATGCCGTACTACCCTTCTCACCGAATGAAACTGTAAACAATCTCCTCCTTAATCTAACTGATGATGAATTTGAACTTCTAAAGAATGGGCTGGGATTCTCCATCAAACCTCATCGTCTCAACAAGACAGACATTCTTGCTTCCTTCGAAAAGATCCACTACACCATGAAGAAGAAACTAATGGACGAAAACTCCGCTACGCACCTAAAAACTGAAATCGCTCACCTGGCTCAAAACTATATCTCCTCTTACCGTCCTTCAAGCAACGATCTAAAGAAACACCGTATCCTAAGAACTCTTAGGAAAAATTCCAATATTATAATTCTCAAGCGTGATAAAGGTAATGGAGTAGTTATTTTAGATCGCAACATTTATTTAGATTCCTGTTTTGATATACTCAATGACAAATCTAAATTCAAAGTATTAAACAAAGATCCCACTTTATTAAGAGAAGGCAGACTTAAACGTTTCATTAGTCTACTTAAGAAAAATCATTCTATTGATAATGATTCCTATACTAAGATTTTTCCCAAGGGCTCACAACCAGCAAAATTCTATGGCCTTCCTAAATTACATAAGAAACGTGAAAATCACCATCAACCACCTCTTAGACCAGTTGTTTCTTCTATTGGAGCTTATACTGATTATAATTTAGCTAAGTATTTAAGTTCTCTAATTGCTCCACTTCTGCCTAGTAAGTATTTGGTAAAAGATTCATTCTCTTTTTTTGAAGAGCTCAGGCGTTTCGATTTCAATAACAAGTTTCTCATTTCCTTCGATGTTGAAAGTTTATTTACCAATATTCCGTTAAATGAGACTATTGATATTGCCGTTGGTCTTATTCTCGAGCATGACCCTCAATTTCCGATCAAAAAATCCTACCTTAAGAAATTGTTCTCATTCGCTACAACCGAGACTTATTTTCTTTTTAATGGCAAATTTTATGATCGCGTTGATGGGGTAGCGATGGGCTCTCTACTAGCACCCATTCTAGCTAATCTTTTTCTTGGTTTCCACGAGGAAACGTGGCTTAACAATTTCAACCATTCGAATCACCACCCTCTACTCTGTCGGCGTTATGTTGACGACACCTTCTGTGTCTTTCACAACGAACAGGACGCTATGTCATTTTTTGATTACATCAATTCACGGCACCCTAACATGAAATTCACTTTTGAGAAAGAGAATGATTGTAAACTCTCCTTTCTTGACATACTTGTTTACGACTCTTCGCGTGATTGTGTTTTTTCAGTTTTTCATAAAAAAAACTTACACTGGTCTCTTAAAGTGGTACTACGACCAAAAAAAAATTTGGGTTTTCCTTTGGATTTCAAAACTATGTTAACTAAACACTAACTCACCCAAGTTTTAAGTTCTGATTTTAAAAAGACACCTGTTTATTTTGGCTGGAATTTTCTTATTTATTGGTCCGCCATTACTAACTTTAAAATCTTGAGAGAGCTGGCCATGGGTCGAGGACAAAATGACGTCAAACACGCACTACTTTAAGAATGCAATGCGTGTGTACGCGGCCTAATCAATATGCAGCACGGGAGTTTCGGGCTTTCCGACTTTTCAACCCGTGTTTTGCATATATAATAAATTGCGTTTACACGCTGAAATTTTAAGCTAGTGAGTAAATGACGTCATTTTCTCTACATCCAACCCTCTGAGGTCCAATCGGCCAGTTTTGAACGTGAGTAATGGCGGACCATGAAATCCAAAACTTACACTCAAAATAAACAGCCTTTGGATAAAACTCAAAGCTCAAAATTTTGCCAGTTAGGTTTCAAGCGACCACGCTTTCAAAATCGGAAGAAAAAAAGGAAATGATTTTTTGATCATAGTACCACTTTAACTAATTTCTTTAGTTTTACTCCATCATGCTATAAAATTGGCCGTATTCGAACTCTTATCGACAGAATCTATAAAATCAACAACACCTCCTCCAGCCTTCAAAACGATCTTAATGAATTTTCTGAAACGTAATTCATTTCCCTCGCACATTATTGACAGAACTTTCAAGCGGCATCTTGACGGGTTAGCCGGAACACTAATGATGACAATAATACACGTTATTTTAAACTCCTTTTTGTCGGCCATTATTCCAAAATAGCGAAACTTAAACTCCGACAACTTACTAAGCGCTTTTACAAATCTGACCTAACTATCAAATTAGTTTTCACTTCATTCAGAATTAAACACATGTTTAGTGTCAAAGATCGTACTCCTGTTGCTCTAAAATCCATGGTAGTTTACCAATTTTCTTGTGCGGGTTGTAATTCCCGTTATATTGGCGAAACTAGTCGCCACTTTTCTACCGGGATAAAGGAAAACACGGAAAGCGATAAAAACTCGCATATTTTTAAGCATTTCAACACATCTCCTTTACGTAAGAACAAATACTCCCCTTCGCGCTTTAATATTCTGGATTCTGCCAGCAACTCAATTGATTTTTAACTCAAAGAAGCTTTTTATATAAATAAGATCAAACCGGAACTTAACAAACAATTGCAGCATTAAAACACTTTTCTCACGTTTTAGTTTATACCTTGATGTTTGGTGTCACGCTGTAAATAGTACCCGCTTTTGTATTACGTCATGTTGTAATAATTTTTTCATCTACCCGTAGACTTTATAACTGTTCACACTTGGGAACTCATTGAACTGATGATGTCATAAGCATGCCGAAACATGTCTTTTAAAATCTTGTCTGTTTCCTACAGAAATAAAAAACCTAAATAACCCTGGTAATGTAAACTTAGCTAAAAAACGGCAAAGCGAATGAAGCTACTAGAGGATATTAAAAGCACAAAAACTGCATTAAGTTAGATTTACAACCCTAACCCTCTTAAAAGCATGTATTATACATTGTCCAACACATAAAGATTGGGCTTCCTGTGCATTTCCGTCTAACATGTGCACCCCCTTGCCAAAATCCTAGAACTTCCCTTGGGTTCAACATGCATAACAGTGTTGATGGTGGTAGCAAGCAAGTAGGCCTATAGGAAAATCAACTCTATTGATTAAGAATTAAGAGGCATTTTTATTCCGACGAATCAGCCTCAAAATCGTTTACAAAATAAAAGTAGCTTGAAAAAAAGTAGTATTACATTCATGACATTAAAAATGTCAAAATGGATTGAACTAACAGATCAAAAAGCTCGTGCACAAGTCTCGACTCGACAAAAAAAGCGGCAGAAATTAAGGCTTCAAGAAATGCGACCTTTACTTGGAAGTATTTATTGAGGCACTTTAACGAGGGACACGCATTTACTCACAACAAATAATGATGTTCATCATCACGTAATCAAGTCATTAACGTCAAAACAGAGGTTGATTGATTGTTTAAAAACAAAGGGTTATTTTCTTGTTGTTGGCAAATTTGAATACAGAAAGACATAATTATTTGCAAACAATATCTTCACTTTCCAATAAACCTCTGGAGGACTGCAAACCATTTTGACGGAGCAGAAAAACTTGTTTCATTTTAACTCACTGCGTTCGCACACATGAAAATTATTTTCTAAACCGTTATAGGAACTTTCAAAACACAACAACCACAGTCAAATGGGTTGGTAACTCACGGAGAGCCAATATGAGCTTTATTACTGTATTCGAGCACTATGTGTATAATCGGCCACATTGCTTTTAGTCCACAGAAATACGATACGCGAAGCTATATCCTCATTAAGCTAGTACACTTGCACAATACATATGATACGGTTAAATTATAGTGAAAGCACTGATTATAATCATACAAAACTTGGCTGTAACTAAAAGATAGCAAAAACGTTCGCGTGTCCCATCACGCGTGGAAACTTAATGATAGCAATTAAATACCTAGGGTAGATGAAACTGAAAGCCGTGCAGATATATCTTCTTGAATATACAAGTCTTTGGCGTAATCGGATTTCCATCGCCCGTGTAATTTTAATAACCTGTCTGATACAGGGCCGCTAGGTGAATTTACGGCAGCGGTTGCCCCACCAGACCTAAGACTGTGTAACCCAAAAAGTTTGGAGTTGTAACCTAGAGCCTTGAGAGCTTCCAAAAAGATATCTCGAGATTCCTTTGTTCCCTAAAACATAAGTATTATAATTTTTCTGAAATACTAACTGCCTGATTAGGAGACCGTCTGCATTATGGTCCATTCTTGCAGCAGACATATACCTAAGGACCATATTAACTGGACAAGTGGCATTGTCCGTTCTAGCAATAATAGCTTTATTATCTTCCCTGTAGACATCAGTTTTACTACTTGGTATAACAATGGACATATGGTCATCTGCGAAAGTTATATGCGAAGCTTTGATATTTGCTAACTCATTGAATCTGAAGAAACCTGCAAAACCTAAGAGAACTATGAGTGAAATGCGCAGATCTTGTAGATTAGCGTCTACCTTGCCATGTTTAGCAACTATTCTCTTGACCATATCAATAGAGAGAGTCAGGGAGCTTCCTATTCTTCCGTTGTGTGCCATTACGTTTCGCGGCTTCAACAACATTTCTACACACTCCGGTTTTCAAAGGATTATTACTACAAGTTACATCTACTACATCGTGTAGCCAAACTAATGCAGCATAAGCCATACTAACAGTGCTGGGAGAACCAGTCTTCCTGTGAAGTTGAGAGAAATAGGCCGCTACAACAACAGGCTCTTGTGGCAAAACGAATTGAGCCTTAACATCATTGCACCAACGCATAAATTTTCGACACTCAAGTAAATATCTAGTCATTGTCGAAGGTTGTCTGGCCTTAAACTGATCAGTAATGAGGCGCAGCTTGAAGGGAGCTAAAGATCCATAGAGACTTGCCCAACAAGACTGAGCAGAGATGGCCTGTTGAGGAAAACAAAAGGAAAAACACATAACAGAGGGGTTTAGAGGTGGAACAATCTTACTCACTGATTCATGGCTAAAAGGAAATAAGTACTACAACCCGGGTGCTATTAGTTCTCAACACCACTACATTCATTAAATGAAGATCAAAAGGGGCAATAAATAACACAGCACTATTGGAGTGCTATTCGTTGACGACACAACTTCTGCACATTGACACATAGCCGAAAAGAAATAAATACCTCAACACTGCTAAGGTGCTATTCGTTGTCAGCACATCTACCTCATATAAAATGATCAAAGTGAAATAAATAACGCAACACTGCCAAGGTGCTATTCGTAGTCAGCACAAATTCCACTCGCTAGATGGTGGCCGAAAGGCCAACCTTTCAGATTCTTACCCCGAAGGAACGAAATTCAATCTTAAAGCCACTACATATCCCGGAGTAGTTGGTGAGCCCAGAATAGAATTGTGATTCCGCCCGTGCGTCAAAGCTTGAGGCATAGACAAAACTCTTAAATCCTGGATGAAACTGCAATAAATATTGGTTGACAGGGGCCAAAACACGGCTGACTTCCACAGTGGAACAATAAGGGTGCCCTTGGCTCCCTGACTATACATATAGGCAAGCGTTCTGGGAATAAGATAAACTGGCGGAACTAACCAGCAGTTCTCAACTTCCCACGACTGCATAAATGCGTCAATGCCCGACGTTTGCGGGTTCCAAAATCTAGAAAAATATCTGGTGATTTTTCTGTTGTAATACGTGGCAAAACAATCCACCGTGTGTAGACCCCAAAGACTATCCAAGTCTTTGAAGACGTCCTCAGTGACCTGCCAATCGTCAAAATCCACCAGTTTGCTAATAAAATCTGTCCTGGCATTGCGATCTCTAGGAACCCATTCAATATCGAAATGAATGCTGTGTTCGTAACATATCTTGAATATTTTTAAGGCAATCGTGTGTAACTCGAGTTTCATGCTACCGACCTCAACGATTTTGGCAGTGGCCTGGTTATCGGTATACCACGTAATATGTGATGAACTTAAAATAGGAAGGCAAGACAGAAGTGAGAATTCAATTGCACTTAATTCTCGCCACGTAGAACTTCTACTCCTTTCGTCCTGCGTCCACATTTTGTGGCAAACAAACTCGCCGTCATTGATATAAGAAACAGCTCCGCAGGCAATATTACTAGCATCTGAAAAAGTTACTTTCTCAGGTTTGCGGAAAACAAAGCAATTTTTAAAATTGAGTAGATGGATATTGTTCTTCCAGAAAACGATTTCATCCTTACAATACTCGTCTAAAATCATACGTGTATCCCAATGCTCAGCAATAGCAATTGTCATCTCTGACAGTGTCTGGTGGTAATTCTGGGTAAATTTCCAGTAACCGGACATGTAGACATAACTTTCCCGACAAATGATGACAATTGTCTAACCGAAATTGTGCATTTTTGAGCTTCAATAAAAGCCACACAATCAACGATAGCTTGGACCTTCCTAGGTGTCATACTAATAGTACCAAGAGTGGAGTTCCAGACCAATCCTAGCCAAGTAATAATTTGCGTTGGTTCCCAAATTGACTTTTCGCTATTTGTTATAAATCCGGCTAAACGTATGTCAGAACGAACCCTACTAGCTATAATATTTGCTGAATTATAGTCGTCAGCTATGAACCAACCATCATCTAAAAATACCGCGATGTAAATACCGTTAGCCCTCCACCATCCAACCAAAGTGCGGAGTATCTTTGTAAAGATATAAGGAGCTACAGAAAGGCCAAAAGGAAGAACTGTGAAAACGTAAAACCGCGTCTCCCCTTGAAACTCCCATGAAAAACCTAAGAATGTTTGATGTGGATGGAAGATCTCGACGTGATGATAGCCACTCTTAAGATCAAAAGAAAACATATAACCATTCTTGCGAAACATAAGAGAAGCAATTTTCCAATCATCGTACTTAATCCTCAGTTTCTTAATGAGATGATTAACATATCTTAAATCAAGAATTAACCTTTTCTTTCCCTTAGGTTGAACGGAAACCGACAATGGATTGACGACATGGGGTTTGTAAGACAATTGCTTTATGCGTTCGGACTCCAGTAGCTCAGTGATAGAATTCTCTACGAAGTCAATATTTTTCAGGGCAGAAGCGTTGTTCTTTGAATAATATCCAGGCGGCACATCCCAGAAAGGCAAACGATAACCAAATTTAATTACGTTTAATAAGAAGGATGAAGCACCTAAAAATACCCAAAATTCTAAATTTTTCTTTAAATTGCCCTTAACATTGTTATTCCGTCCTAGATCTTCGTCGATTTCAAAACGATTCAGTACCTGAAGTACATCCGTAAACTTGTGGAATTCCTCATGAATGTCCGATTCCCTTAAGTCCGGTTCCTGAAGCGTTTGTGGTGGTGGAGGCTGGGGCAAAGGCGGTTGGCTTGTACTGGCCGAAAGGGCGGGGGTAGAAGCTGGAGGCCCTGCAATCTTTGGCCCAGTGACCTGGCCTTCCACGCCTGAAGCAGTCCCCATGTGCATAAGAGCTTGGACGGCCTGCGGGTGTCAAGATGGTACGAAAAAATGAATAGTTAAGTAATGACAAATAACAACCAAAGAGCAAAACTTGCTAATTAACACAAAAGAAATGGAGGGGCGGGTGGGCGGGAAAGCAGAATACAGTAAAGCTATATTGGTGACGCGAGAAGTGAAATAAGCATAAGGCTACTGACAGCAATCATGCATACTTGACAAGTATTACGTAACAATAATGCACACGAAGGTGAGATAGAAAACAAAGTGTGAGCACTGACGTTCCGTAATCAACTCCTATAGAAAGTACATATTCCAATAATGTAGCAATATTCAATTCGTCTAATTTTATATTCAGTTTTATATTATATATTCAACTATTTGTCTAATATTCAACTTGTATTCCACATCCAACTCGCTTTTTAACATTCAACACGTTATTTAACATTCAACTATTCATTCAACATTCAACTATTCATTTAACATTCAATTCTTAATTCAACATTCAACTATTCAATCAACATTCGATTCTTCATTCAACATTCAACTATTCATTCAATTCAACTTTTCATTCAATTCAACTTTCTTGAGCCCTCACTATTTCTGGTCAGTGTTAACATCAGTGCTTATACATAACGTACCGAACGACTTCTGGATAGCTTCCCGCGTTTTTAAGTCATCGAACGTAGAATGGAGGAAAATTTACGTATATCATCAAACTGCTTGAACCAGGCAATCCAAGTAGTACAGGAACGTGCTACAAAAAGAGGTAGAAATGTTGTTGCTTGTACTTCTTTTGACGAGGCTTCGACAAGCACCAATACAGCCATGACATCGGTGGGACAAGCTGTCATTAGAGCTCGGGCAATTATGCGCCAGTCTACCGCCAGAGGATTGTACTCACGTTTGAACACTCGAGAACGTCTTCGAGCCTCTTCGTCCACTAACTCTGCTCCCGTTAAGTCGAAGAGAGCGAAAGTTGAAACAAAGAAGGTATTTGAATTTGTGTTGGTGACGTTGGATGATGAAGATGACGAAGAGGCTTACTCCAATAGTGTTCACTCTGATAAGTGGATGCTGAGGGATGAAAGTACTGTATTAAGAGGCTTTATAACTCTTAGCTCAGAAGATGATGAACAGGCTATTAGAAAGGCATTGTCTGATGCTATACAGATGAAGTATCCAGCCGTGGCAAGTAAGGACCTAGTTTTTCTAAAGGCAAACAGGAGAAGACTTACACAACCAGTAAACTGTCACGAATACTCCTCCAAACAAGTAAAATCATTGGCTGGTCAAGGGGCAATTTACGTCAGACTGAAACATGGCTTTGGCTTTCTTCTAGACAATCAAGGTTTAAATGACATTAGCGTGACTGAAGGTCGCGCCAGCAACCACACAGAGAGTAGTGGACCCATATCCACCTCACAACAACCACAACACCCACAGGCAGGCAGCAGAAACACACAGAGTAGACCCATGACCATCCCACAAGGCCCACAGGCAGGAGGCAACCACACACAGAGTACACCTGTATCCACCCATCAAGAACAACAAGGTCCACAGGCAGACAGCAATCACACACACAGTAGACTTGTATCTACCCCACAACCAATAGAGGGCACACAGGAAGACAGTAGTGATGATCTCTTTCCAGTCACGGGACACAGCAATCTTGGCAATCCTCTGGAGATACTAAAGTGGGCCCAAAAGCTCATTCTGCAGGGTCGCCCGTTGGATGTAAACTCACCTGAACAGCCACTTGACGGTGAAACCAACTTTGTCTGTATGGACAGATTTAATGTTTGGAATTCAGCCATAGAGGAATTCCAATACCTTGAAAACCCAAGAGTCACACTGGAAGTTTCATTCTATGGGGAAATTGCTCATGATGCTGGGGGTCCTAGGAAATAATTTCTTCGACTGTGTCTTAAAGAAATACAGCAAACACTTTTTGAAAATGGACTTCGTGAGCTCATGGCCAAGGAATATGAGTTTGCTGGAACTATTATGGCCTTGAGTACTCTTCAGAATGGACCCATTCTACGGTTTATCCCTGAAGAAATTCTGCAGGAGATTTTTTCGAAGAATCCCACAAGGCCATGCATTGCAGAGCTTCGGAAAGGATTCACGAAACTTGGTCTTTATGAAATTGCAACAAGTTTGCAGCTCTTTCTTCATCTTCTGCGTCCAAACGAAGCAAATCAAGTCTCGAGACGACAGCTTATCCTGCTCCTCCAGCCATCATTCACAGAGGAAGGCACAAATGTACGTGTTACAGGTAAATTTGAAATTCAGGTTGAAATGATTTCAACCTGGGTAAATTTAATTTTAAACTAGGTAGAAATTGAATGTAGGAAACATCAACAAAAAGTCCATCAATTGTTAGCAAATACGTGTATATTGGTAAGTAAATCGGTGCTGGAAGTAAGGGGATGTGGTTAGCGTACGTTTTTCATGACCTAGTCTGAAAAAACGCCTTTGGTTGTTATTAAGTCTAAGCACTGATTTTAAACGGTTAGCATTAGGGGTGGGGTTAGGGTTAGGGTTAGGGTTAGGGTTTAGGGTTAGGGTTTAGGGTTAGCTCAGAACAGCAGAAAAACAAAACCTTGTCTAATAAGTATTTCCTTCATTTGACTTTGTTTTATTTTTATTTTTCTGGTTTTTGGAAGGAAAAAGACACCCAAAAATTGACTTTTAATAGGGTAGATTATTGAATAATGTACATGTTTTGTTTTTTGTTTTTACGAGACATCTGGTTTGTCTCTTTCTACTGGGCAAACCTGCCCAGAGGGAAGGAGCACGAACAGGACTCGAGGTCCTATGCGAGGTGCTCCACCCTACCCTATCCAGACCAGAAAGACCAGACCACAACACCGGGAACTACATGCCCTACTCTTAACGACAAGTGCGCGGGTTCTTTTACGTCCCACAAGATTATGGACATTGAAGGGTTGTGAGACGGGATCTCCGGCTTATCGTCCTTATCCGAGAAGACTAGAGAGTCTAACCATTTGCAGATGTAATTACAAAGGCAGCACTTTCTCCTCAGTTATTTAAAGACCCTGAGTGTTGGTCCGGCCGGAGTTGAACTCACGACCTCCCGCGTGACAGCCCGGTGCTCAACCAACTGAGCCACCGGTGCGCTGTGGTACAGTTACTTGTACAAATGTAGTTCAGGAGAAAGCCCCTTTGTGGTTACAAGTACTTGAAAAATCAAATTCAATTTTTTTTTTCTGGTAGTTCACAAAGTTTGTAACCTTTATTAAACAGTCATTACTTGTATGTAGTTAAACAATGAGAAGTTATTTCCTTGTTTTTGCACCTCTTGTACATGTGTCACTGGTCAAGTGCTTTTTTGCACGCGGCAGTGAAACGTATTGTTTAGTTGTGTCTAATGACACATTCATGTCTTCAGTAATTTGTAGTCTGTTTGGTGCAACCCAAGTGTCAATAATTCCAAATTTGGTTACAACTTTCATAAATCCACGTTCTTTCTCAATTACTTTACCAAGAAGAGTGTTCGGATGTAATGGCCTTTTGTCCACTTTATCAATTTTTATTTTGACAAAGTTGTTGACTTGGAATGAAATAGCATTGGGTTTGCTTGTTGTCATTTTGTTGTTGTATTTCCTTTGTGTGTTTCTTGCTTTTTCTTGTTGAGATGTCCTTATCTCCTTTGTTGACTTGATAAGTGAATGACAAGCACGTTTAGGTGCAGGTTCTGCATCCACATCTTCACATTCTTCTTCTTCTTCTTCCTCTTCTTCTTGCATGGTAGAATGTTGACCATTTTTCTTATCTGGGGTAGTTTTGCTTTCTTTCCATGGTGGTATACCAAATACCAATTCATAGGGTGTTTGTTTTGTTGCTTCATGTTCCACAAGGTTCTTTTTGTAAGCAGCTTCCCCTAGTACCTGACACCAATGATATTTCTAATGTTTTGCTTTACTGTTTGATTGTTCCTTTCCACCAAACCTTGAGTTGATTGTTTTCTGGGAGCTCCAAGAAGTTGAGCGATGCCGTTGTTCTTGCAGAATTGGGACATCAGAGAATTCTTAAATTCCCGTCCATTGTCAGTGTGTATTTTCTGAGGGAATCCAAATTGCCAGCAAAATTGAGACAGGCATTCCAATACATCTTCAGCTTGCTTATTTTTCAATGGATAAAGTTTGAATATTTTGTGAAATGATCAATCATGTGGAGAATCCAATTGTGTTTGCGATGACATGTACATGGTAAGTTTCTAAGGTCCATTAGGTCCATTTGCAAATGCGTTAGGAATCCTCTTGCTTGAATAGGAGCTAGCACAGGCTGTTTTTGTCTGCTGCTGATTGACTTTTGTTCTTCATGTATTGAGCAGAGTGACACAAAGAGTTGTATTACTTCTTGGGACAGTGACTCGTAGTTTCCCTTAACATACTTGTCCATCTTGTCTCTTCCTTTGTGCGCAATATTCGAATGGGCTTGGCAAAGAACTTGGTGTAGTTGACATTTTTGAAAAATTTATTTTCCGTTCTTGGATAATATTTTGCCACCCTCCAGTTTCCATCCTTTTCTTTTGATAATTGCTACGTCTTGACTTGTCAGATTTGTTCTGTCCTTGCTGTCTTCATTGCGTGTTTCTAACCACTTCACTGCATCGTTGTAAAAGTTGTCGTCAATAAAAAGGGTTATTTTGCTTGCTTTTGTCTTTTTCGAAACTTTAACTTTATCTCTGAATCAACACAACTTGTGTTAGCCATTTTACGAACCGTACAGAGCCACGCATTGCGTTCGCATTGCGCACAAGTAAACTTTTGCATAATTTACTATGACCGAGAAGAGTCTGGGCCCTCTTGCACCAGGAGAAACGTATTTGCTCTTAAAACTAATGACGACTGCTTGTCCAAGTCCTGTGTGGTTCAGCGGTTAGTTACAGAAAAGAGCTCGATACTAAGGGATGTCAGAGGTACCCGGTTCAAGTCTCAGTAAGTGCAGTTCAAAGCGATTTCTTTCTCTCATGTACACATTGTAGTACATTGTACACAGAGTAGTGGTAGGTATGACAAATGGATCAGGGGATGGATGATTAAGACAGATAGAGGCAGACAGAAAGAAAGTAAGAAAAGAAAGGGAGAGAGTAGAGAGGAAAGTGGGAGGGGGGAAAGGTGTTTTTTTTTTTTTTTTTTTTGTTTTCAACCCCCCTAAAAAACCATGCACCTTTTTTACAACCACACCCCATAAAGAAAATCCCTTTTAAAACAGTTGATAAATAACCTAGGTTAATTAATTTCACCTAGTTTGATTTAAATTTACCTAGTTTGATTTAAATGGCCCTGAATTTAATTTCAACCTGTAACATACGCATGTATGAAAATGATGTGTATTCTGCATTTTCAAAGTATGTGCGAGAAGCTGCAAGTGGAAGAAGGAGTGCAATCACTCTTGGCAGCATTCTACAATTTGTAACAGGGCTGGATGAAGAACCACTCCTTGGATTTTAGCTACAACCTAGTATTCAATTTGTTGCTGTAAATAAAGAGCTGAATTGGTCCTTTGTCCCAAAAGCTAACTCATGTAGTAAAACAATGTTTTTACCAAGGGGTTCCCATTGCCAATATGTTATTTGGCCTTATTTTTGTAATTCTAGGTGTTCTTGCAGCAAATCAATTTCCTTGCTTGTTACTTGCATTCACAGAAGTGTCAATACTGAGTTTTGGACTCGAACCAGTTGATATTGTCAACCATTGTTGAACTGAAAGAGATGTCAGATTTCCCTTGTTATTGATGTCACATGCCAAATAACTTATTGGCAGTAAGATGACGTTATGATTCCCGAAAAAAAAAGATTCTTTTGGGACTTGGAAAGACATTTTTGAAACCGAAAAAGCGTCTTTCTTTTATTGACTTTTAAATCCGTACATCTTGAGTGTCTAAAAACTAAAGAACCTTACGTTGGGCCTATAAGTTACTGTGTAATTTGGTGCCATATTGTTGCAGTTTTGGCGGGTTTTGTCCTATATTCCAATATTTTTGGACCCCTAAAGCGCTTGACACCCTGAACATGCGTATTTTTAGCTTAATCCTTATGTGGATTAACAGCTGGGTTTTGAGGATGTTCCAGCCATAGGGATGGGGCTGCCTGGCAACAATGGAAACCCCCATTGTAATAAGACTAATCTTTAAGCCTTGTCAACAACAATAAGTACAAATACTAACATGCATCTGCTTTTTGCAGTCTGACCTTACATTTACACTGACGTATAAATGGAGTTTTCTTAAAAATGCCTATCTGAGGGGATGCAATGTAAAGCTCTTTCCACACTAGGAAACATAAACAATGTGTTACCAGTTTATCCAGGTCTGTGTGGACAGGGTCTGAGAATGTAGTAACTTAATATAATGCCCCTATGTGGTAACACTTCGATAAGTGCAGTATTTTGCTGTCTCAGGGAGATCTAATCATATGCCAGGTCCATTATATCCCTGACCAGGTCAAGGGCTTGAATGTAAATATCAATACCCAGTTGTGTGGCCTGCATTTGAGGGTCAACGACATCGATCACATAGGACTCTATTGGCTGCCTATTATCCAAAGTGATTGGTTCAACAACAATGTTGTTATCGTCTTCCGAAGGAGAGGGGCCCTCTAGATCACATCCATATAGTTATGAATATAGTTATAGTTATCATCTGGCTCTCCATCGACATCCCCATAAGCAAGGGGATTATTAGCATGCATCATGCCATTCATCCACATTTGATATGGGGTCCAGTTACCCTCAGTACTAACTGCATGATTGTTGAAAGCTTCAGAAAATTCATTCAGGGAATTGTTGATTCTGGGGATAGAAATAGTATGCAAAGTGAAAAGCTGTGTGGGATCCTACACATTAAGAAGCCCTGATGATTCCATTGCAGAAAAAGTACAGTTATACAGGTGACAAACACATCGGTAGACCTCTCTCCAGAGACGCTCGATCCTCTGATTGTGAGTCGAGGGACCAGCAATGAAACTTGCTCTTCCTTCTCCTCGAAATTGTACCATTGCATTACAAACAAGGACGTTTTCAACTCCCCTATCAATTCTGATCCTCGATGGCCAACGCTCACCATCTTTGTTGACTGCATCTAAAAACAGGTCAAGCACTGTCTCTGCCAGGTTATTTGAATTACACTTTAAATATATTATACGCCTCGAAAACCCATCTATACAACCGTGAATGACGAGCTTCCAGCGTATTAACGATTGGTGCCCATCTAGGTGCCACAATGAATTGGGCCATGGTACCTGGTATACCCTTCGTGAAACAAGAATTCCCCATCTCAAGGCCCTGTTTTGTGGGTCCAATTGAGGTAGACATTCCCTTACTCTTCTTCTTTGCACTCTCAAACCCAGGGATCTCAAATAACCCGTCATATACACTTGTCCACTTGTTGTTCCATGTTCACGTATATAATCTCGTACTAATTCGTCTAACTCCTCATCAGCCAGTTTACTAAACGACCTGAAATCTTCTAAACCATAATCTTTGATCCTCCTTGATATAGTCCAACGAGATACTCCCAACATCTCCGCAATTCTAGTGTAAGTAAAGCCCAAACCCAAGAGGTCTTCAAGGAGCTCTTCAGGGATGTCGAAAACTGGTTTACTGGGCTCATCACTTTTTAGCCTGGCACAAACATTCTTTGCCACTGAGGTTGGAGACAGATGCTGTGGCTAAACATTGCTGCAGGGCGGATAAAACATCACTGAAAACAGATGAGAGATTGTCTAAGGTTTCTTTGTCATAAGCGTTAATATTCGAACTGCTGTCTCGGAGAGTACAGAGCAAACTCACCGTTTGATCAACAACAACAATATGCTGCTCCACAATTTCGTTATCTACGTTTGACTGGGAAATCTGGTCAGTTCTCTGAAGGATCGAGGAAAGAAACCTTTCCAAGTCAGACTCCACATCGAATTCGAGCCTTGTGTCATCATTTTCATAGGCTGCCATTTCCGTAATCGGCATTGCCGCCATGTTTGTAACAAGCAATGCTACGCGTGGAATGGATGCACAGGTAAGGGACTATATACAGTCCTGCGAGACATGTCTTTCCACCGGTTCCAAGCAGCAAAAGAAAACGATGATACCTCATGAAGTAAAAAACCACCCCTGGTCCAAGGTTGGCCTTAATTGATCTCTTTGACTTCAATCAGCGAACATATTTAGTAACTGTAGACTATTACTCAAATTTCTTTAAGGTAGACTACCTCCAATGCACAACCTCAAAGGATGTCATCCATAAAGTGAAGGCACACTTTGCACGCTACGGCATCCCGGACACGGTCATGTCGGGTAATTGCCCACAGTTTTCATTGGAGGAGTTCGGACACTTCAGTGAGCGATGGGACTTCGAACACATCTCATCCTCCCCGAGGCATTCAAAGTAATGGAATGTCAGAAAGTGCTGTGAAGACAGCTAAACGACTAGTGACACGTGCACTGTTTGCACGTGAAGATGCTTATCTCTCCCTGCTCGACTTAAGGAATACCCCTACCCAAGGGATGACAACAAGCCCAGCTGAGAAAATGCTGAACCGTCGGACGAAGACACTCTTGCCAACGTCTCAGAAGCTCCTGGAGCCGGAAATGAACCATACTGTAACCCAAGAAAAGGGTGTGATGAAAGACAGGCAGATCAAGTATTATAATGCTACAACCAAAGATCTTCCACCACTCTCCACCGGACAAGCAGTGATTATAGAGCCAGACCGCAAAGGGCAGCTGTGGCGCAAAGCAACTGTGGTCGGCCAGAGCAACCACAGACCAAGGTCCCATGAAGTAGAAACTGACACCGGGCGAGTACTGAGCAGAAATCGGAGACACCTTAGACTGACCCCTTTCAGCACACCTGGAGATGACGAGTATGAACAAAGTCCACCAGCTGCAGAAGGCGAAAAGGAACCAACAGAGTCCACTAAAGAACTTGTCTCTCCAGAAGGCCAGGGCGGCCCATACCAAACACGGTCAGGAAGGGCTAGCAAGAGGCCCTCATACCTTAAGGACCTTAAGGACCTTAAGGAACATTTATCGACATTTGTTATGGAAACTTTGTTATGGGAACTTTGTGGAAACTTTGTGGAAACTTTGTTATCGTTTACATTGCCACATTTCTGGTTAGGGTTATTGCTTAAATTGTCCACTTAAGTGCGAGGATTACTTCTATCTTCTGTCTGTCTATAACCCGCACTTCAAAAAACAAACATTTGTTTCAGTCTCTCCTTTGCTTTCAAAAGAGTAGCATAAAACGTTCTCTGCATGAATCGCACGAAAAAGACAATGTATATGAGAAATAAAACAATGTATAGCAGACAGTGCTTGCAAACAAAAATGGATCCATCTAGATACAGTGATATAAGAAAAATTCAAGCTAAAGTAAAGACTGCTTTCCCTCTCCTTGTTTAAGTGAAAAGGAAACTACATTGCACTGTCAGGGATTCCCAACAATGAAAAAGGGTGGATGATCCTATCGCCCTGATATGGTGTTGGCTGAGTTCAACCTCCCTACTGATTTAAGCCTGCATGTACTGTAGTACTGTAATACTCTTTGAGTTATACCTGGTATTGTTATTTTTTCGCGGAACAACTTTTTTTTTTTTAATTGAAACATATTAACCATTATTTGCCCCAAAATCACCTTGGCTTATCAAGGGGGCTCACAATAATACAGTAATCAGGCTTACACTCAATGAAATTTGCATTTTACCCACACCATTAATTAAAAAAAGGAACTGTTTACATAGACACCAGAGCTATGAGGAGCCCGAGGGAATGGTCATACGAGCAACACATGTGTAAGACACGAGGTTTGCAAATTGTAAAAAGTTCTACATGACTCCAGTTTTGGGATCTGTCAAGTTACAAGTCAGATAAGAACTTCCTGACTAAGAAATAGAAAGAAGTTCTGAAGAATAAGAAGACTCCTTGGTAATGGTGGCAGGCACGCCTCCAACTACTTGTCAAATGAACCTAAACAAAAATTTCTGCGTGTAAACCAAAGAAAAAACAAAACGGTTTTCAAAAAGGAAAGTGAGTTTCATCTCGTTACTCCTATGTCTCAAAAACCTGCATATTGTCTTCGCCCCCATCACTCACTCTCTCCCCATCTGACTCTTCTTCCATAAAGTAAGTGTCAATTAACTCATTTGCATACTGAGACACTGTTCCATTACAACTGTACTCTAATGCCGCCAGACAGGCCACTCCCTTGGCAATCTCAAACATTTCTTTGGAAGCTGGAACATTTCTTAGAGCCATCTCAACAAACTGAAGACCAGTGACAATTGTGTCTTGGTCAGGTGACTTGAGAATGTTGACAAATGCACCCATGACACCTAACTCTAAAACAGTACTTAGATAACTTGGTCCATGGTAGGAAACATTGCACACAGAAATAGCGGCCTGTTGCAAGAAATAAAATTAAGTGATAATTAAGTCACTGGTCAATAATTTCTCCAACTTTCAATACAATACAAAATTTTTAAAAAAGGGGTCCAGAGGACCCCCAAATTTGAAAACCTGGATACATCTCTGCCACATAGCCATAAACCGGGGCAAAAATACCTTTGAATTAGTAGGCACCGTCCCTAAATCTACATTAATATTGTTTATGTTGTACATCCCAGGAGTGCTCAGGCACATTTCAATGCAAGGACTCCAACCTGGCTGAACCATAAAGGATATACAACAATGCTTACACCTACAACTCAAAAATAATATTGCTTATGATGTTTCTCTCATGAACACTCAGGCACATTTCAATGCCAGGACTCCTACCCTTTGTGTGCCCTTGCTCTTACCCTTCTGCTCTCCTTTCTTGCTGTTGTTTTCTCTGCATGCTTTTTCTATGGGTCTCAGCAGCTTTCCTCGTCCATGCTTTACGATGCTGATGAACTGATTCCAAACGGTCAAGCCACATTTGAACCTAAAAACAGAAAATATACACGCCTACAGTTAAATATATTGATAAAGAGACAAGTGATGAGGTTGAAAATTAGTGATAATTAATTTACATAAGAACATAAGCTACTACTTTACACCTCTTGCACTTGGAACAACACTTCCTTTGCCAACTGGTAAAGCTCTCGATTGCCTGGATGAATGCCACTCCTGTTGTAGGCATTTTTTATTACAGGTTAGCATGATTTTTCTGCACTCCTGATATTGAACAAGGGAATTAATACATGCATGAAGTTTTTGTTTGAAAGGTAAAACTTCCATTAATTTCTGATAAATTCTAACTATAAAGTGAAACAAAAGCAAACGCCATGTAACTTGTTATGCAAAAACAAACCGAAAAGAGGCAAGCCGCATGTTTTTAGGTGGAATATTGCACAAATTCTTACCTTTTTGGACTCCATTTTAACCCTGCCTGCAGGCAATCCCGCCATTTTTTGACCATTTGACATTTTCTCTCTAAGTACTTCTCGGCTGAAAATGTCAAAAAGCCCAACCATGGGGGGAGACCTGGGTCAATCAAAGCAGAGTAGCCCCTGTCACGGGCAAGGCTGTGATGCCAATAGCCCGTGTGTGCCTGCCCTCCACCCACTGGGGCAAAACATTGATAGGCGCCTTAGTCACAAAAGTGAATTATACAGGCACAATTTCCATCCCTGATAAAGTAGCCTGCGTGGCAGGCGCTAGAAAGGGGATGGGAGAGGGAAAAATTGGGCGCGCGCGAAACGCGCGAGGGAGAGGGGAAGAGGAAGCGCCTGCAGCCAGCCCATTGTTTATTTCGTCTCGCCCCCTCATTAATATGCAAACGGTTAACATCCACGACTGTCTGCCTGTCAAATGTCAGCCAATGAAAATATTGCTTACTTTTCGCGGGAACCCGGAGTGCGCGAAAAATATCGGTTTGAATATGGATAAACACTAAAGCGGGTATGGCCGATCGAAAAGTATTGAAAACTGTAAAAAGAGGTCGACCTAAGAAAGAAAATTGTGCAAACGACGTCTGCAGAGTATGTGAAACCAATCTGAGGGTCAACTACGGCAGCAGTACGTCAAAATCTTTTGTGAATCTTTTCAAGCCGTCTTTAAGAGACGAGTCATTTGGCGTTGTGTGGGCTGAACGTCTTAGGAATATAGCGGGAATTACGGTCATTGACTCTGTGAGGTCTTCGCAACTTGCTTGTAATGTCTGCCTCAGGAAAATAAAAAATCTTTGTGCACTGCTTGAATTCATCTCAAAGCGTTTAGGATCTGAGCAACAAACAGCGGACCGGAAAAACGACGCAAAGAATTGCGATTTTCTTGAAGGTGCCAAAAGGAAATTCCTTGCAGTTCTGTCGCCGACGTCGAAAAGTAGTCCACCAAACAAATCGTTAAGGATTCGATCGCCAGGAAAAGAAGGGCAGAATACCAGGGTCAGGAAATCTCTCACTCTGGGGGATGAAAACTCAACGAAGCAGGGAGAATTTTCCAAGGCAGTGCATTCCCACGTGCTGTCGCGGTGCAATGTTGATGATCTGGATACATCGCAAGGTCAGGCCGCAGTTAAGGTTGTCATTTGCTATCCAAATGGAGACGTCTCTGTTAAAAGTAAATTCGACCGAGAGAGCCAGAATGTCATTCGAAATATCAGTTTAGGGGAATGGAAAGCTGTGGCGAACGCTTCTTTTAGGCACGAACTTCTTGTCTCGGAACTGAAAGAAACTTTCTCACAAGAGATTGCACGCGAGTGCAAGAATTATTCGAAGGCTGACAGTTGTTTGCAATACAACAGCCCCGATCAACTTGCTGTTTTTTCCAATAAAACCCTTTGCAAGGAAGTAGAATTACATTGTCCACTTTTGTATGCAGCGTTATGTAAGGCGTCAAACTTAACGAGTTTGGCCTCTGAAGAGGAGAACGAGAGAGCTGTCAATGCAGTAGCTCTGGCATTGTCTTGTTTAATTCGCTGTAGAAACCCATCTATGTCTGCTGTTGCGTACAGGATTTCGACAATTCTTTTCCACAGTGGTGTTAGTTTTAAAGACTTTGGGCGGTTAAACCACCTGGGTGTTTGTATGTCCTTCAAATCAATGATTGCTCTGCAACAGCGAATGGGTGAGAATTTCGAACATAAGGCGATTATTTGGCGGAAATCCATCGAGTGCAATAAAAGCGCTAAGCTGCTTCTTGGAGAGGTGAAACGAAAGCAAATTCCTGAAAGAGAGGAAGACGACATGGACCTAGAGTTAGACGTTGATGTCAGTGAGGCTAACGTGGAAGGTTACGACTGGTACAGTCCTGAAAATTATCAGCGGACCATAGAGCATCTCGAGAAGACACGACAACTCTTAAAGGAAAGCAATTTTACCGTGGAAGTTCTCGACCTGACATTGAGGCAGTTGGAGAACGAGAGGCTGCCCTTTTTCAAGTAAGCAAGTTTGTTATCAAAGGCTAAACATAATACGATAACAATGTTAACAATGCTGATGTTAATTATGAAAGGTGATGTCGCAGATGTAAATTAAGCCACACTATGCGGCTACAGAATTAAGAACAATATGTCACTTGAATTTCAGCATTGCAAAAAATAATAAAACAAGAAATGTTAGTAAGTTTTCTAGTCTGCGAACACAGTGTTCGCAGGCTATAACTTCTCAAGACTAAATTTTATGCATTCTAGTTTCAGTGGTAAATGAAGAGATGTCATTTACATATTTACCATGAAATGTCAAGTACTTAATGGCAACTTAACAATGTCTTTACAGGATTGTTGCGGACAACATTGACCTTAACATAAGTGCTCGCATCCAAACCAAAGACCATGTCAACCGATCACTGCATTGGACCCACCAGTATGCTGTGGTTGACAAAGTGGCTACTCCATCCTTAGAGTCAACAAAACCCCAAAAACGCTTGGCAGACCTAGAGTACCTGGACCTTCTACCAGATGCAGCAGTTCAGAAGAACCTTGTGTGGCAATGGGCAGTGCTTGTAAGCAGAGTTATCACTCAGTACCTTCCAGCCTTCAAAGTGTACAGAAATAATGTGATTTTTCACATCCCACACAAGTATTCTGAGGAGATGGCAAAAAAATCTGAAACTGTAAGTCATATATATGAAGATTGACTGTGCACCATTGACACAACAACAATTTTATTGTAAAGCTTACTTCACCATTAGTGGATTACTGTATAAGTACAAGAAAGAGGTCTCTCACTATGCTGACGAAATAAAGTTCAGGCCTTTTGGCCAGTTTTGGGCCTTCAATTTAACAGTGTTGTGCCATACCAAAAGTGGTGGTGGTGGGTGGGTTTACAAATAAGTGTAGCCTGCGTGGCAGGCGCTAGAAAGGGGATGGGACCAATTTTTCCCTCTCCCATCCCCTTTCTAGCACCTGCCACGCAGGCTAAAATAAGTGCAGTGACTCTCTTCCTCAACAGTTCAGAGAAAAATGCATCCAAAGTTGACAATGTTATTGGCCTATGTATTTACACAAAGCGTCCCACCTGCATTGTTGTGACACAAGGCTAGCCTGCACAAAGGTTAGTTAGCTATAATACTTTAACAAATTGATTTATTGATTTTTTTTCTTTTTTTTTTTATGCGGGGGGGTTCCAGTGCTCACTAGGAATGGAATTCCACAATCCAAATGTGGCAGCAGAAATGGCAGAAATTTTAAAAAATTACCAAAGAAAGTATGTGCCATGCTTCAAAAGGGAGGACAAGACTGAAGTTGTTGCCACAGTACCTGTGCATGGTGACCAATTATTTGAAGAACGGGCTAGGAATGTGGAATGGGTGATGAGAGATGGTCAGAACAATTATGACAGGTTGGAAGGAGTTCCTCCAGAACATGCAGATTGGCATGCCAAGGTTACACTGTACAAGGTAAATGTATCATGATAATGCCGGTACTGCATGACTCTCTTTTTTTTTTCATAAATATAATATTCACAAAATAATAACCTTCACACAACAAGTGTCCAAGCCCTGCTGCTGCCCTATAAATCTTAGGAAAAAGGTTATTAAACTAATGAACAAACAAACAAGTAAGGTCATACTTCAGATCACAGTGCTTATAGGTAACTAATGGAAAAAATCTGCTTGTGTATAGTTGTATAGCTGTAGACATTGGGTTGTCCTAATTTTTTCTCCAGACAGAATTTGAAATGTTTGTTAAAGCAGAGTCTGCAGGTGAGGTGGGCACATCAAGAGCCAGTATGAACCGCACAGGAAAATTCAATGCTGCAAAGGGCATTCAATCCAATTACAATGAGTACAAGGATTTTCACTCAAGGGAGGTAGAAGGTCACATTTGTGCATCATTTATGGAGATGTGTGGAATGTCCAAAGTAGAAGGTAGCTAAATTTTGTAAGATGAATGTATGAACTAGAGAGATGAAAGAGCACTGTAGACTGTGTGTATGTTTCAATGTTCCTCCTCCTGAGAAAGGAGACCCATCCTCCCTTCCCCTGTCTATCAGTTATTAATGTACAGAAAGATTTCCCCACATATTTGTCACATTTCTCCAAATGGAACTATGCAAAATGACAAAAAGTCAACACCAAACAAAAATTTCTTTTCATTACTGCTTCTAACCATTACGAATTTCAGATAAGCCCTTGATTGAGATGCCACCAGCCAAAGCTACTGAGCAAAGCAAAATGTTGTGGTTGTTGGACCTTTGCAAGCATCACGTGGAAACCTATGTTGTTCGTTCTGACATGGCCAGTTTGAGTGAGAAGACTGACAAGTTAAGCAAGGCATTTCAACAGCAATTTGTATGCCGCTTTGATGGATGTCAACGGACCTTTGTCTTACATTCCAGACGAGTAAGGTAAGTGTGAGAAAATGAATGCCACCCTGAATAGGTTAAAGTTATGATAAATCTAACCAAAATATTATTTTGGCTATCCCTGGGAAACAGGCAGATTTATCATAACTTTAACCTATTCAGGGTAGCATTCATTTTCTCACACTTATTATTAGTTTTCTTAACTCTAACTGGAGCTATTGTCAGACTATCCTCAATTTTTTTTTTCCCTCTATGCTAGAAAAGTGGTTATTTAAACCTGGGTGTGAATAGTGGTATTGACATTAACCTGTCAGTTTACTTGAACAAGACTCTTCAAATGCAAGCAATTATTACATAAATCTCATGGTAATCAAGCAATAATTACGGTTGTACCTTCTTTTGAAGACATGAATTGGAAAACCACAACCTGAAGCTGCAAGTGTTTCAAGAAGATGAAAAGGATGACCTTGGACATTATATCTGCAGAAGTAACTGCGGTCTTGTCTTTAGTACAAGGCCGTATAGAAACAGGTGAGTGTAAGCATGTCAATCAGTCGATCAGTTAGGAAATCAAGACTTTATTCGATCTTAGCTTAATATATGTTCCTACTGCCTGCTGTGTATGCCAACTGTTACCATGGATTTCTGTAATCTCTTTACAATATTATTTTACCATAGGCATGAAAGGGAGATTCACCCAGACTTTGTTGCCCCAGAGCTACCCACCGAAACAGATCAGGATCTCAGTGATGATTCCATGTTCAACTATCACCAGTGCAAAATGGCATTTGGACTTCTCATTAGGGGATTTGAGGATGCTGTAAAAGAAGGGGATGGACAGCGCCTTTTTGAGACTTACAAACTACTACTTCTGATTTACAAATCCCACAAGCATCCCAAATATGCTTATGTAACTCTGCACTACCTCATAAAGGTTTGTGCCATCCTGCCTGAGTTTGAAGCAGAGAGGCTCAAATGGAACAGAGTTGTAAACCTACATGGTGGAAAAGCCTGTAATATTCCTCTAGATTTACGAAAGGAACACCAAAATAAACTCCTAAAGATCTTATGGAAGGGATTGGGGCCTAATTTGGATGAAAAAAGTGCTGCACGGATTGCAGGCACTCTTGATGCTGTAGAACTAATTTTGCATAATATTGATGCAGATTGTAAATTGACCCACAAATCTTCATACCGTTCTGTGGCTAAGAGGGAGGAAGCAGTCATGCAAGTAATCAAGGACCTACAGTCCATAGATGCCTTCAAATTTGTAAAGGGCCGGCAAGGTCACCCCTCTTTTTCCAAATTTAGTGCAAATTTTTTCGAAAGCCTTGACTACAGGCAACTGCATAAGTGGATCAAGGACACTCTGCAGACATGGAGTTCTATTTATGAAAAAAACTAACTTGTTGCTTTGTGATAAATTTACACATCATTCAAGATAACAAGAAGAGAAATCTTATTGAATTTTCCTTTACTATTTCATCTTTATAAGATTTTCTGTTTTGAATCAGAATTCAAGAATGGAGAGAACACTCCTCTTACATGTACATGTAAGGTTGCCATAATCTTTATATAAACTTAAAAAGGTGTCAGGTATGGGGCAAAACATGTGATATATTTGCATTAAAGAAAGCATTTATATAATTCAGTGAGTTTCCATGTGATTGCAAAATGGTAAATTCCAGAGTGAGATGAGACTTTTGTTACAAACCCCATAATCATTATTGTACTGAGGCAATTCTGATATTGCATTCATTTAATAATTTTTAAGAAATAAAGGTACATGTATTCTGGTCTACTCTGATGTAATTATTGTTTCAACTCTACTCTCTCAGAAGCTGGCCATGTCCCTCTTTTATTTAAGTTTTTTTTTTGGGGAGGGGGTGGGGTGGGGTTTACTCTCTGGCTACTTTTAGTAACACATTGGAAATCGAAAAGACGCTATTGAGTTGATCACAACCAAGTTAAAATGACCAAAATTCCATTAAAAGACTATCAGAATGCAAAGAAACTATCCACAGATGTTTTTACTGGCAGATGACCAAGATAAAGAAGGGTTCAAACTTGAAAACGTTGGCTCAAGTTACGCTGTCGTAACTCACTAAAAATCGGTTGTACTATATGTTGATTCAACCTTTCGTCATAGAATCACTATTAATATTTCCTTAGCAAATTAGAAATTCATTAACACAGTGTTCACAGTTTAAAGACCACAAAATGTATGAAAACCTGTCTGTTCTTTAGAAATTCATGCAATGAATCAGCCATTTGGAAAGATTGAGGGTAAAATAAAGATAATTGTACCTTGTTTATAAAACCTCCACAACCTCTTCATCCTCACCATCAGTACTTTCTGGGCTGTCACCCAATAATGTTACATCTCTCAACAGAAGTGACAAGTCATCAGATACAGAACATTTTTCAAACCTCATAATGTCGAGGAATTCATCGAAATTTGGAATATCTAAAAATAGCTCCTGTATGAGTTCCAAAACCTTAAGTGCATGAACAATAGAAAAAATGGGACACAACTCCAAAATGTCATTTACAGTAAATAGCCGATGACAATTGGCAACAACATCTTGTACAAGTTGGTCTGAGAATCCATGACAGGAAATGTCATCAAACACTGAATTAGATTTGATAAGACTGTCCTTGACTTCCATTAAAGAATCTGTCAAGTCTAACTTATCCTGGTTGGAAACAGGTCTTGTAAGAAAAAAATCCTTGGTAGCTCCTCCTTCACCTTGTTTAAACTGTTCAAACAGAGGTTTGCTCAATTCACACTGACCACAGCTACACCTTGAAGAACAGTAACTGCAACAGGAGTGTCCAGGCTCTTGTGACTTGATGCACTCATCTATTGGTTTATATGCCGCCACACGAAGACACCCATTTGCCTTGACCATTGCTTTGATATCCTCCTCACAATGACTAAGCTGCTGCCCATGGTAGATGATGAGGACATGACTGGGAAGACCATCTCTTCCAGCTCGCCCAGCCTCTTGATGTTGATCTAGAAGACTTCTAGCAGGTCCCCAGTTCACAATG